>NW_026652283.1:49468126-49665991 GCF_009828535.3 Hylobates moloch
CCGGTACCAGCCCCTGCAAAAACATGCCAAATTGTAAAGACCATCAAGGCTAGGAAGAAACTACATCAACTAACGAGCAAAATAACCAACTAACATCATAATGACAGGATCAGATTCACACATAACAATATTAACTTTAAATGTAAATGGGCTAAATGCTCCAATTAAAAGACACAGACTGGCAAACTGGATAAGGAGTCAGGACCCATCAGTGTGCTGTATTCAGGAAACCCATCTCACGTGCAGAGACACACATAGACTCAAAATAAAGGGATGGAGGAAGATCTATCAAACAAATGGAAAACAAAAAAAGGCAGGGGTTGCAATCCTAGTCTCTGATATATAGACTTTAAACCAACAAAGATCAAAAGAGACAAAGAAGGCCATTACATAATGGTAAAGGGATCAATTCAACAAGAAGAGCTAACTATCCTAAATATATATGCACCCAACACAGGAGCACCCAGATTCATAAAGCAAGTCCTGAGTGACCTACAAAGGGACTTAAACTCCCACACAATAATAATGGGAGATTTTAACACCCCACTGTCAACATTAGGCAGATCAACGAGACAGAAAGTTAACAAGGATATCCAGGAATTGAACTCAGCTCTGCACAAAGTGGACCTAATAGACATCTACAGAACTCTCCACCCCAAATCAACAGAATATACATTCTTCTCAGCACCACACCACGCCTATTCCAAAATTGACCACATAGTTGGAAGTAAAGCACTCCTCAGCAAATGTAAAAGAACAGAAATTATAACAAACTGTCTCTCAGACCACAGTGCAATCAAACTAGAACTCAGGACTAAGAAACTCACTCAAAACTGCTCAACTACATGGAAACTGAACAACCTGCTCCTGAATGACTATTGGGTACATAATGAAATGAAGGCAGAAATAAAGATGTTCTTTGAAACCAACGAGAACAAAGACACAACATACCAGAATCTCTGGGACACATTCAAAGCAGTGTGTAGAGGGAAATTTATAGCACTAAATGCCCACAAGAGAAAACAGGAAAGATCCAAAATTGACACCCTAACATCACAATTAAAAGAACTAGAAAAGCAAGAGCAAACACATTCAAAAGCTAGCAGAAGGCTAGAAATAACTAAAATCAGAGCAGAACTGAAGGAAATAGAGACAAAAAAAACCCTTCAAAAAATGAACGAATCCAGGAACTGGTTTTTTGAAAAGATCAACAACATTGATAGACCGCTAGCAAGACTAATAAAGAAGAAAAGAGAGAAGAATCAAATAGATGCAATAAAAAATGAAAAAGGGGATATCACCACCGATCCCACAGAAATACAATCTACCATCAGAGAATACTGCAAACACCTCTATGCAAATAAACTAGAAAATCTAGAAGAAATGGATAAATTCCTCGACAAATACACCCTCCCAAGACTAAACCAGGAAGAAGTTGCATCTCTGAATAGACCAATAACAGGCTCTGAAATTGTGGCAATAATCAATAGCTTACCAACCAAAAAGAGTCCAGGACCTGATGGATTCACAGCCGAATTCTACCAGAGGTACAAGGAGGAACTGGTACCATTCCTTCTGAAACTATTCCAATCGATAGAAAAAGAGGGAATCCTCCCTAACACATTTTATGAAGCCAGCATCGTCCTGATACCAAAGCCTGGCAGAGACATAACCAAAAAAGAGAATTTCAGACCAATATCCTTGATGAACATTGATGCAAAAATCCTCAATAAAATACTGGCAAACCGAATCCAGCAGCACATCAAAAAGCTTATCCACCATGATCAAGTGGGCTTCATTCCTGGGATGCAAGGCTGGTTCAACATACGCAAATCAATAAATGTAATCCAGCATATAAACAAAACCAAAGACAAAAACCACATGATTATCTCAATAGATGCAGAAAAGGCCTTTGACAAAATTCAACAACCTTCATGCTAAAAACTCTCAATAAATTAGGTATTGATGGGACGTATCTCAATATAATAAGAGCTATCTATGACAAACCCACAGCCAATATCATACTGAATGGGCAAAAACTGGAAGCATTCCCTTTGAAAACTGACACAAGACAGGGATGCCCTCTCTCACCACTCCTATTCAAAATAGTGCTGGAAGTTCTGGCCAGAGCAATCAGGCAGGAGAAGGAAATAAAGGGTATTCAGTTAGGAAAAGAGGAAGTCAAATTGTCCCTGTTTGCAGATGACATGATTGTATATCTAGAAAACCCCATCGTCTCAGCCCAAAATCTCCTTAAGCTGATTAGCAACTTCAGCAAAGTCTCAGGATACAAAATCAATGTACAAAAATCACAAGCATTCTTGTACACCAATCACAGACAAACAGAGAGTGAAATCATGAGTGAACTGCCATTCACAATTGCTCCAAAGAGAATAAAATACCTAGGAATCCAACTTAAAAGGATGTGAAGGACCTCTTCAAGGGGAACTACAAACCACTGCTCAATGAAATAAAAGAGGATACAAACAAATGGAAGAACATTCCATGCTCATGGGTTGGAAGAATCAATATCGTGAAAATGGCCATACTGCTGAAGGTAATTTATAGATTCAATGCCATCCCCATCAAGCTACCAATGACTTTCTTCACAGAATTGGAAAAAACTACTTTAAAGTTCATATGGAACCAAAAAAGAGCCCGCATCGCCAAGTCAATCCTAAGCCAAAAGAACAAAGCTGGAGGCATCATGCTACGTGACTTCAAACTATACTACAAGGCTACAGTAACCAAAACAGCATGGTACTGGTATCACAACAGAGACATAGATCAATGGAACAGAACAGAGTCCTCAGAAATGATGCCGCATATCTACAACTATCTGATCTTTGACAAACCTGACAAAAACAAGAAATGGGGAAAGGATTCCCTATTTAATAAATGGTGCTGGGAAAACTGGCTAGCCATATGGAGAAAGCTGAAACTGGATCCCTTCCTTACACCTTATACAAAAATTAATTCAAGATGGATTAAAGACTTACATGTTAGACATAAAACCATTAAAATCCTACAAGAAAACCTAGGCAATACCATTCAGGACACAGGTGTGGGCAAGGACTTCATGTCTAAAACACCAAAGGCAATGGCAGCAAAAGCCAAAATTGACAAATGGGATCTAATTAAACTAAAGAGCTTCTGCACAGCAAAAGAAACTACCATCAGAGTGAACAGGCAACCTACAGAATGGGAGAAAATTTTTGCAACCTACTCATCTGACAAAGGGCTAATATCCAGAATCTACAATGAACTCAAACAAATTTACAAGAAAAAAACAAACAACCCCATCAAAAAGTGGGTGAAGGACATGAACAGACACTTCTCAAAAGAAGACATTTATGCAGCCAAAAAACACATGCAAAAATGCTCATCATCACTGGCCATCAGAGAAATGCAAATCAAAACCACAGTGAGATACCATCTCACACCAGTTAGAATGGCCATCATGAAACAGTCAGGAAACAACAGGTGCTGGAGAGGATGTGGAGAAATAGGAACACTTTTACACTGTTGATGGGACTGTAAACTAGTTCAACCATTGTGGAAGTCATTGGGGCGATTCCTCAGGGATCTAGAACTAGAAATACCATTTGACCCAGCCATCCCATTACTGGGTATATACCCAAAGGACTATAAATCATGCTGCTATAAAGACACATGCACACATATGTTTATTGCGGCACTATTCACAATAGCTAAGAGTTGGAACCAACCCAAATGTCCAACAACGATAGACTGGATTAAGAAAATGTGGCACATATACACCATGGAATACTATGCAGCCATAAAAAATGATGAGTTCATGTCCTTTGTAGGGACATGGATGAAACTGGAAAACATCATGCTCAGTAAACTATCGCAAGGACAAAAAACCAAACACGGGACTGTTGTGGGGTGGGGGAGGCGGGAGGGACAGCATTAGGAGATATACCTAATACTAAATGACGAGTTAATGGGTGCAGCAAAACAACATGGCACATGGATACATATGTAACAAACCTGCACATTGTGCACATGTACCCTAAAACCTAAAGTATAATAATAAAAAACAAACAAACAAAAAAAACCAACAAAAAACGTGGTTCTCATAGTGTGTTCCCTTGGTCAGCAGAATCAGCATCACCTGGGAACGTGTTAGAAATGTAAGTTCTTAGGCTAATCCCAGATCTACTGAATTAAAAATACTGGGAGTGGGGTCTAGCCCTCCAGGTGATTCTGATGCATACTCAAGTTTGTGAACTGCTGTACTAAAGGATAGCAGGAATCAAGGAGGATTTTTCTGTGAGAAACAACAGGGAAGGTGTCCCAGGGAAGGAAGCCTTTGGATTGGGCCTGATAGAGGTAAGATTTAGATACTAAGAAATAACAGAAATAAAAAAAAAAAAACTTTTTCTCTCTGAAAGAGAAAAATGTAAGAACAAAGCAAGGAGATACAGAAGTACTGTGCATGGTCAGGCAATGCTGTTGGGCCTAGCTGCCTAGAGTCTAGAGAGAGTGGAAGAAAGTAAAGGAAGATCAGTTTGTTAATCAGCAGCTTCTCTCACTGGCCCGTAAGTTCTTCCACAACAGGAACTGTGTTTGTTTTAGCCATATATCCTGATATCTGGCCCAGGGCAAGGGCTTAGTGAATGTTTGATGAATGATAGAAGGCAGCTTGACTGAAGAAGAATGTCAGAGAAATAGACGTTCTATGAGATCAGCCATATCATGCAACTGTTCCTGAAAAGGAAAGTACAGGGAAAATGGTTCCCCTGCAGTTAGAGCATAAACTTTCCCATCTGGCTCCATCTAGTGTCCTAATGGGCAGATTTCTGATCTAGGACATCTCTAGCCACAGAGGAAACATGCTCTACTCTGTTATGCTGCAGGCACAGGGAGGAGAGGGAGGCAGGGCAACTGGGGTACTCAGGCCCTGTGCTTACTCCACAGCTTCAGATTGAAAACAACTTTAGGTCTGAGATTTCTTGATATTTCTAATTTGCTTATTTCAGTTAAATTTCCTGTAGTTCCATTTTTGTGTGTATGTGTGTGTGTGACACACACACAGATACCTTTCTTGCATTTGATGTTTCCTTGTTCAAAAAAACCTGTGACTGATGAGAGACAAGCCTTGCTGATGCCAAATTCCAAAGGCTGTGCACTCAGAATCTTGAATTTCCATATCAGGGCATTTGTGACAGGTTTTGGTCATGTTCTGTAACCTCCACCAGGGGGTATCCCAGACTCTAGCAAAGTAGCATGAAGCCTAGGACTTGGGAAGGGGTCATTTTTCTTTAAGGGTGATTAATAAATTATTGTCAATGCCTTTGATAAGGATTGAATGAGTGCTATTCTAAGGAAATAATCAGAGATGCAAAGAAAAGAGGTTGGTAAGAAATACAGTGACTGATATGTTGATTTGTAGAATTAGCAGCAATTTAAATTTAAATTCTATTTTCATAAATTTTCTATAATGAATATGTTTATATTTAAAATATGAAATCACATTAAGAATTCAGCAGTAGCAGAAAAAGAAGGAAAATGTTAGGAGATGAAGAGAGGGATGTTAGTCAATTTGGGGAGATGCAATCAAGTAGAAAATATGTAGTTCTTGTAGTTTGGGAAAATGTATTTTGCCAATATTACCTAGTATAATCCAGGACCTGTTATTATTGCTGACCAAGAGATCACATATTTGATGTTTTCATGAACTATTTCTTAAAGAATTAATTTATTTAAAATTATTATTTATAAAATACATTTATTTATTTAAAAATAATTCCAACTTTTAAAAGGATTAAATACAATTAATTTGTACTTTGTTAGGCAACTTAGTTTTCAAGACCAAAATGCTACCTGTGAGACAACAGATATGTAGGCTGGTTGAAATGTTTAACCAGCTAAGCTGGGGGTAGAAAAAAAATCACACATTTTTGATAATATTTATCCTTAATGAGCCTCTATGAATACATCATTTACCTAGCAGCTATACTATCCCAGATATTTTCACATAAATCTCACAAAACTCCCATGAACAAATCTTGACAGATATGCCACAATCCTTTTGCCTAAAAGAACACTGTCTCAGAATTGGCAGGTCAAGAAAGGTTTGCTGGTCCTTCTTAAGTGCCCCAAACTGACATTGGGCCTGTCCTCTCACAGATTTATCTCAACAAATGTTCATAATGATATTTTGATATAGATGCTATTAGCTTTGTTTTGTATATGGAAAAAATTGGGGCTCAGAGAGGTGAAACGACTTCCCTAAGGTCATACAGCTAGTACACAAGTAGCAAAACCTGGTTCAAACAGATTTGTTCACTTGCAAATCCAGGTACTTCCTACTATATTCATCATTTTTATAGGGATCACCTCCAGGGGACAATTAAAAGGATAGAGGAAGAGAGGCAGTGACTGAAGCTCTCAGGAAGCACCACTGTGGCCCAGCTTCTGCTTTGCACTCCAGTGACCTTGAGGTCGAAAGGGACAAAGGAGCAGACTCCCCTGATGCTCTGTGATGAGTCAAGGGTAAAGGCAGCTCTCAGGGAAACAGCTGGCCTTTCTCCAGCAGCCAGGCCTGGGAGATAAACAGATCAATGCGGACACTCACCTCCACCTAATGAGCTAATGGCGCAGCCGGGGCACTGCCTTATTGGATTGCTGGTCATGCTGACAGGCCTAGAGCTAAGCAGGTCCACTGCAGGGGTGGGGGCCTCATTATCCCCCAGCTCCTAGGGAGATCCAGCTCCTTCATATGAAAGCTAGGAATGCTTTGTTCCTTTATTTGTTTGTTCATTCGTTTGTTTGTGTGTGTTTGTTTTTACTCATTCTCCTATGACAATGTTGAGATTTGATAGGATGATGTCAGTGACCTTTCTGCTTTGTGGACCAAGTGTCACAGATGACGGAAACAACTGCCCTCCAAAGAGGCAGCCTAGTGTGTTGCTGCAATGGACTGAATGTTTGTGTTCCTCCGAAATTCATGTTGAAATCCTAACCTCCAATGTGATGGCATTATGAAGTAGGGCCTTTGGGAGGTAGTTAGGTCATCAGGGTAGAGCACTCATGAGTGGGGTTAGTGCCTTTATAAAGGGACCTCAGGGAGCTAGCTAGCCATGTTGGGATACAACAAGAAGATGGCAGTCTGTGACCTGGAATAGGGCCCTCACCGAAACCTGACCATGCTGGCACTGCGATCTTGGACTTTTAGCCCCCAGAACTGTGAGAAATTGTTGTTTAGATGTCACCCAGTCTATGGCACTTCCATAGTAGCCTGGACTAAAACAGTTGCTAGGAGCCCTCACCTGGGCATCAGCACAGCTGTATACCAGTTTCATAGTGACTCATTGTGGACTTGAGGTACATCTCTGCATCTCTCTTGAGTGGCCAGGAAAAGCTGCCTAGGGTTTGGTTCTGGGTCAGGTATCTCCCCAAGTCCCCTTCTCTGAATATTCAGATCTCTGAAGGCAGGCCTGCTGTTTGCTGCACATGTACAAAAAGATCAAGGAGCTGAGCAGTCTCCATAATAGAAGGAAGCCAGGTAGGCCACTGGACTCACTCCAAGTCTGGAGAGAATAAACTGTAGTCACAGAGGCATTCTTTGAGCCTATTTTAAAATAGAAGCTTTATATATGTTCTTTTCTAAGAAGTCTTCAGAGGGATTTTGGTCTAAAAGTGTCTGTAGGGATGAACTATCTCAGTGGTTTACAAATTCTTTAAGCTATGGAACTCTCTGTACAGAAAAAATTACATTCAAAGCCCATAGCATAAAATAGATGCAGTTGGCTGGGATGTTGTTAAGGCTCCATGGACCCCAATTTGAAAATCACTAATCTATTTCAGGTCTTACATTTACCTGCTGCTGGTGAAGCTTTGACCAAACTTGGTCTCCTGGTTCATAGTCCAGTGCTCTTTGTCATATACACATTACCTGATTTACGCACTCTGAATTTATTCCCCATCCAAGCAATATTAACTGAGATTCTACTATGTTGAATCTATTAAGGGAATCACCAGCAACACATCATTCAAATCTACAAAGAGCTCACAGACCACCAATGCACAGGTCAAAGAAAGAAAGTCAGACACCTACAAATGGGTTAGATCAGGGTTTCTCAACACCAGCAGTATTGACAATGTGGACCGGGTAACTCCTCACTGTGGGAGGCTGTCTTATGCATTGTAGGATGTTTAGCGGCATGCATGGCTCTTACCCACTAGATGCCAGTAACACCCCCTCCTCTCAAGTGTTGACAATCAAAAATGTCTCTAGACATTGCCAAATGTTTCCTGAGGAAAAGGGGGCAAAATTACCTCCAGTCAAAAACCACTGGGTTACTTAAGAGAACAACATAAGGGATCTCACTGGGTTCTATAAAATTAAAGGTCAGGTAAGCAGTGAAGACAAGTGTTGCAAGAACTCTGAGAAAAAGAAATCTTTCTTCTCTTGTGTTGCTCAGTATATGTAATCCGTGCGGCCAGAAAAAAACTTTTGTTTGCTAGAAAAAGGATGGGGTATGGGAAGAAGCCATTGCCTGTATGATGATTTGAGTCCAGTGGTAAAAAAGAAGGGGCAGACTCTTGGCTGAAGATAGATTGGCTCTGGTAGGTGAATACCATTGTTCTCTCACCCTATGCAATCATAAAGATTTCCTGTAGACTTCCCATGCAACTGTCAGGCTAGGAAATTCCTCACTGTGCCACTAATTTATAGTATGACATTGGCCAAATCCCTTTCCCTGTTGAACTTTGGTTTCCTCATCTGTAACAAGATAAAAAGTGGGGACTGTAGTTTCACCAGTGATCCATACATTCCCTCCTAGCTCCCAGGATTTCATTCTCTAATTTTTGCTACAATTCTAGAAAGATTGTCAGGCCAATGGCTACTTGATCTTAGGCCTTCTCTGCTACATCTGAAAGCTTACTTCCTCAGGCAGATTCTAGAGATACATATAAGGGGAGTTTATGCTCCTATCCATACCTTGGAATTATGATGATGATGATAGTGATTCACCTTCATATGCAGCTTTATAGTTTATAAAGCACCTTCACGTGTGATATTTACATACATGATCTTAAAAACAACCCTATGAGGTAAGAATAATTACTGCCACTTCATGGACAAGAAAATCAACGTTCAGAAAGGCTGAGTGCCTTGCTTAAGGTCACTAAGGTCACGTAGACCTGCCTGATTTCAAACACCTTGCTGTTTGAGGTGTACCCAGCTGCCTGTGCTTCCGCATATTGGAAACTATCCCTCCAAGTCTCCTAGAGATAGGCCAACTGACTAAGACACTCAGGCTGGATAGGGAGGGAAGAGACAATTTGCTGAGAATACCATGTTGACTGCGTTAGTGGCAACAGAACTGGCTGAACAAGCGCCAAGCCATGTGCTTTGAAAGGGATTGAAAAAAGGAAAAAAAAAATCTTCCCACTGTTTGCCTGCCAAGGCCCTGTACTGGGACAAGGGTATGGAGCTCTGCTTAAGGCTTAATTCTATTGATTACACATTCCATTTTCCAAAGTGCCATTTGCCTGAAGGAGCAGGTGGTGTTTTCGGCATCCATTTAGCTGATGTATTAGCCATGTGGCTCAGTGCATCAGCAGGCCCGAGTCATCAATTTACGGTGAGATGACAGAGGGAATCACTCACTGCAGAATTGTAATGGGGAGAGGGGGAGGGGAAGTGGAACACAGAGAAGAGGACAAAAATATTGAAATAGTGGTCCTGACTGGCGTGTGAGGAAGCAGGGAGCTATGTGGCACAACATAGGACCTTTGGCTGAAAATAGCAAATGTACTCAGGATGACTCCATGGCAGGGCCTGTGCTGGACACTGGAGACGCAAATTCCTACCGTGACAGACTCACTTTAGTGGGGAAGATAAATATAAATAATTAATGACAATAATATCAGACATATGCTACAATAAAGCGATATAGTAGGTAATAGAAAAGTGTTTTAAAATTCCATAGCTCTGGCTCAAATTATAGCTTTGTTATTTACTAGCTATGTGGTTATATGCTAAGTCAGACTGGAAACTCCTAGAGGGTAAGCACTACGTCTTGAACATTTTTGGATGCTCACTGCTCTGCTATTATAATATAACCCAATAATATTAACAGTATAATCATGATAACAACACAAGTAGTCACAATAGAATAATATTTAGTCCCTTAATCTCTATTTTATAGAGGAGCAGATGGAGCCTCGAGGAGGTAAATAACTTTCCCATAGTCATGCAGCTTATACATAATGGTAGAGCCAAGATTCAAACTCAGATCCGTCTGGCTTCACAGCCATACAGCCATTCAACATTAGGAAAATCAGCTATCCCAGTTGTTATTTAACCTTGCAGAGACTCAGTTTCCTTATAAGTCAAGTAGATGTAATATTATTTTTCTTCTTTATGGGGCATTGTAAGCATCAGTTAAAACAATATACGTGGAACATTTAGTTAGCACATTCTAAAAATCTCAGCAAATTACTGGGTACAAATAGTACTCAGTACTATTATTATCATTATTTTTAAGGTTATTTTGTTCAGGAAAGATCTTTGAGGGGCCCAGCCCTTCTAGTTTAAGGAAGTCTTCTCCAGTGCCTGTGTGATTATCGACCCTTCTCTGATGAAATGAAGCCAAGGTGTCTGCTCTGGCCCCTGTTCTTACTAGCACCCCAGTGTATTTCTTTTTAATTAGGTCACTAATGATTTATTTATTCAGACTTTTCCATTTGTTATGCACAGAAAGGTGGCTCATGACAAAGGCAAAATATGAGCTAAGCCAATAATGGCTTTGGCAATTGCATTCCAATAAAAAGGCTAGTTGGCCCTTGAGTTTCAGAAGAAAAAAATTAGCTGACAGAAGTGTAGAGGTGGAGGTAAGAGAAGGATGCTAGCCAGTTGCCTTGGAAAAGAATCCCACCACCACCCCATCTCTGTCTGGTCTGGCTGGAGAACACCCCTCTACTTCTCCCTGAGAAAGCAGTGACATTGAAGAAATGACAACTCAGTGGCATTCACTCTCTCATTGCCTTATTTATTCAGCACACATTTTTAAAGGCTTTGTCTTATGCCAGGCACAATACTAGGCACTGGACTTAGACACATGAATACGATTTCATTGTTATTCATAATTTAGGAGACAGGTGATGCTTGAATAGCTATAAAATAATGTGAACATTCATTGCTGTGTGACTTCACATATACTATAATGTACTTGAGAACCATTTAAAGTATAAATTCTAGGAAATTTTTAATAATCATTTCAAAGGAATATTCACATCATGTCCAATTAATATTATTTAATTATTTAAAGCACTGATTAAATAATGTCAAATAATGTGTGAAAATGCTCCCAGTATATTAAGTGATATATAACTATAAAATGTGTTCTCAACTATATATATATACATACATATGCAAAGAAATTAGGAAGAAAATATTCAGCATATTAATAGTAGTTATCTTTGGGTTTAAGGATAATATTTTTCTCTGATATAACATTTTCTGTATGTACAAAATCTTCTACAATGGCTATATAACAGAAATTAAATAGAAAAAAATTAAAAAAATATATAAAATAATTATTGTATTATACATATGTATAGAATATTCCTGGGATAGAAAAGGCTGACTTTTCAATGCTTCCATTTTATAGATAAATAAATTGAGCCTCCAAGAGATTAAGTGACTATTCTGAGACTTTCCAGCCCATAGGTGGCTGAAGCATAACTCAAACCCATGTCATCTCATTCTAAATTGAGAACTCTTTCTGCTGAGCCGCAGGGACTTTCAAAGCGCTAGCAGAGTGCCTGCTGAAATGTAGGGGTTGGCTTGCCTAGAAGGTCTCAAAGGGTCTGGCAGAGTTGCTGTTCTGATTGTTCCAGAAAAACCCAGAAGTCAAAAGGAAAGCCTGGGAGTGATTCAGTGGTGGATCTTGGAATACAGGTTAGCTGCGGATTTGGAGGAAGTGCACAGCACTGTAAAAGTAATCTTGACTGTTTGCATTTCAACTCTTCAAGATTTATGATAGTTAAATTAGAAGAGTAATATAGGTCTGGATATATGTTTAATGTTTTCGTGGAGCTGATTTCAATATTTGAATATTTTAATGTCACTGTATTGTGTGCTCAGCATCCATGATCAAATGTATCTCCTGAAGTCCAATTTACTTTTATCTTCATTACGGTCTAACATTTAATGAATTTGCATTTGGCCACATAGCCCAGGACCAATGTACATTTGTGTTCGTACATCCGTGGGCATGTAAATCTCCCAAGAAAAGTCCTCTTAAAACACAAGTATTTCCTGTTTTATGAAGGACCTATTGTCTTAGTTATTAGAGAACATTAGAGTACACAGGTACTGAGAGATGAATGCAGCCAACCTTCCACTTCTATTCTTAGATCTGGCCCAAAGGGACCCTACCCAGGGAACCTACTGATACAAACACTGCCAGCCCATCTCTGTCCCAAGAGACTACCCAGATGTATATGATAAGAATTAAATTCAGATCTCTTTGATATTTTGCCAACTTCTTGTAAAAACTATAGGTTTACAAGCATCTTTTTAGTTTGTCATTATGGAAGGATTTTTTGTCAAATTAGGAAGATAGGTATATATTTTAATAGTTTGCTAGCTATTCATACCCCAAACCTCAGCGTCACACAATATATCCATGTAGCAAACCTACACATGTACCTGCTGAATCTAAAATATAAATAAATAAATAAATAGGCTTATGCTTCATGGGTCTCTATTTGTTCTCTCACCTGAGACCTGCCAATGTTTTATGTGGGCCTGGAACTTCCCCCAGCTCCCAGTATACTGAGAGGGTCTGTTGGCAAAAGACTTAAAAATAAACCATGTCTTGCTCATCTCTGTATTTCTGGTGAATATCACAGTACTTCACACTTGGAACACACTCAGTGAAAGACAAATTGAAGTAAACTAATTTGGAGTTTTTCTTTTGTTTTGCATTTAGACTGGGGATTTTATAAGGGTAATAAAAAGGATAAATTCAGGAGACATAAAGCCAATAGAGTTCACTAAACAATTACCCAACAAATAGCTGCCCAACAAATATCAATTAATATACATATCCAACTGTAGTATAATTCTGCAGCCTGAGGGGATGGAATTGCTGACGGACTCATGTATGAGGTCATGTGTCTCGCCTCTGACTCCATGGGTGGAAGCAAGATTTGAGTGCTATTCTCAGAAGAGGAGGAAATGGATCCTATACAACCAAATAAAATTGTAAATGTACTTTGAATTTGACATCTATAGATGCTACTTGACTCACAATGAGGTTATGTCCCAATAAACCCACTGAAAATATGTTAAAAATATTTTAAGTAAAAAACGTGTGGCTGACTTGGAGCTGCGCTAGCTGCTACTGCCTAGCACCGAGAGAGAAGTAAGGTTTTTACTAAATGCATATTGCTTTCCCACCATTATAAAGTCAAAAAAGCTGAGTCAAACCATTGTAAGCTGAGGACCATCTGTATACATATATATATATATATATATATACACACACACACACAGACACATACACATATATATATATACACACACATGCATATGTGTGTGTGTGTACAGTCGTCCCTCAGTATCCATGGGAGATTGATTCCAGGACCTCCTGTGGATACAAAAATCCATGGATGCTCAAGTCCTTTATTTAAAATAGCATAGTATTTTGCACATAACCCATGCATATACTCCTGTATACTTTAAATAATCTCTAGATTACTTATAATACCTAATACAATGTAAATGCTGTGTAAATAGTTGTTTTACTATATTGTTTCACACAGAAGTTTCTAAAACCCATGGCCCACAGGCCATATGCAGCCCAGGACGGCTCTGAATGTGGCCCAACACAAATTTGTAAACTTTCTTTAAACATTGTGAGATTTTTTTTGTGATTTTTTAAAAAGCTCATCAGCTATCATTAGTGTTAGTGTATTTTATGTGTGGCCCAAGACAATTATTATTCTTCCCATGTGGCCCAGGGAAGCCAAAAGATTGGACACCCCTGGACTAAAGAATAATGACAAGAAAAAATAATCTGCACATGTTTGATACAGATGCAATTCTTTTTTTGAATATTTTTGATCTGTAGTTAGTTGTAGCTATGGATGCAGAACTTACAGATATGGAGGGCCAACTATATATATGTGTGTATATATTAATATATGCATATGTATGTAAAGTTTCCACCCGGTCAGATCAGCAGGCCATGAGGTGTTATCCACTGGGCACCTGTAACTGTATAGAAGTTTTTTTCTGAGGTCTACGAGATTTGCACTGACTCCACTCTCCCCCTACAACCCTCATCTCTGCCATCCGCCGTTGAAGGAGGCATTCGCATTATGAGGTAACGGTAGTGGAAGAGAGCTCTGTCACTGGATAATGATCTCTTGTGGTTAGATGAATGAGGACAGCAAATTTGGGCACCTTTAGAAACAGAACAGCAAGGGGCTGCCAAAATGTTGATTCTTCAAAGAGGGAGGTTTTAATCCTGTCACAATATTCTATTCAAAACAAACATTATATGCAGAAGAAGACAGAAACATTAAGAAGAGCAAGACCCTTGCAAGACTGAGATAAGACTAAGATAGAAGGTGGCTGACGACTTTGCATGACCATGATTTATTTTATTTTATTTTATTTTATTTTATTTTATTTTATTTTATTTTATTTTATTTTATTTATTTTTGGAGGCAGAGTCTCACTCTGTTGCCTACGCTGGAGTGCAGTGGCACAATCTGGGCTCACAGCAACCTCCGCCTCCAGGGTTCAAACAATTCTTGTCCCTCAGCCTCCCGAGTAGCTGGGATTATAGGCGTGGACCACCAAGCCTGGCTAATTTTTTTTTGTGTGTGTGTGTTTTTAGTAGAGATGGGGATTTCACCATGTTGGCCGGGCTAGTCTCGAACTCCTGACCTCAACTGATCCACCCGCCTCGGACTCCCAAAGTGCTGGGATTACAGGTATGAGGCATCACACCGGCCAACCATGGATGATTTAAAATCATTGGGTAGCCTTCTGTTTTAGGCAGCTGAATTGCTTTGCTACCTAGAGAGAGGAAAATGACATATCTATAATACATTATGATTCTACTGCTACCCTATTGCTACCAAACAGCAATTTGTGTCTTCCAGAACCCACACTGACTTCGAGGAGATAAAGACTGACTTGAAGTCTGTATTATAGAAGTAGAAGTAATGCTAATAGTAGCACTAGCAATGCTAGTATTAATGATAGAAATACAAGTGTTAGTAGCAATAGTAGTAATAGCACTAGTAGTGGCAGTTATAGTAGGAAGTGGTAGTTGTTGTGGTATTAATACAGCAGAGATGGAGATGTGAGTCTAAGAGCAGGAGTAATGGCTGAGAGAACTCTGGAGGTTCCAGATCTTTTGCCTCATCCTCTGATTTTTTTCTTTTATTACCTTTTGCCTTTGTCTGTATCATTATGTACCTGGTCCATCTTAGAACAGTAGAAACCCCACTCCCCCTAAATGGAGGCAGGTCAATGGCTTACATACAGTGGCCACAAGGAATAGGGAAGCCTGGTGTATTGGTCTGTTCTCACACTGCTAAAAAAGATGTACCCGAGACTGGATAATTCATAAGGAAAAAGAGGTTTAATGGGCTAACAGTTCCATGTGGCTGGGGAGGCCTCACAATCATAGCAGAAGGCAAAGGAGGAGCAAAGTCACGTCTTACATGGCAGCAGGCAAGAGAGAGAGCATGTGCAGGGTAACTCCGCTTTATAAAACTGTCAGATCTCATGAGACTTATTCCCTATCATGAGAAGAGCATGGGAAAGACCAGCCCTCATGATGCAATTACCTCTCACCAGGTCCCTCCCATGAAAGGTGGGAATTATGGGAGCTGCAATTCAAGATTTGGGTGGGGACACAGCTGAATCATATTTCACCTAGAAACAGGTTTTCCCTTCCCAGACAAGGTCTGGATGTGTGGAGTGAGGATGAAGTCCCACGAAAGAATATGGAAGACAGGCACATTGAAGGCGGAGATTAAGGGTCAGTGAGCAAGATGGATAACATTCTTGCTAAGCAGACAGAAGCGAAAGGAACTAACTGGCTTTGGCAAATGTGTCAAGCACTGTGTTGGGTACTTTCCTCAAAAGTGACATAGAAACTAAGGATCCAATACAACTAACTCTAGTGTCTCAGAGCTATAAGGCTCAATGCTAGGATTCAAGCCCAACTCTGCCTGCCCAAAGTCTATGGTATTCCCATGAAATCCATATTCTCTCTCCAGATACTCTTGTGTATGCCCTTTAACCACTAAGAGTGCCTAATATGCCTTTCTTATGTGGCTCACAATGTGGTTCCACAGTTAAAAGCCAGAATGCTACCCCAGTTGGTCAGCCATCATGATACTATCTAAGTGTATGCGTTTTTTATATTGAAGGTTTTAAAAATGCACAGTTCAAGATCTGAGAAAGTTTTGAAAATCATGAATTCATCAGGGCTAATGGCTTTAGGAACTATACCAAGAATGCCACCTCTCCTCCTTTCTTCTCACCTTCTGTGAGAAACATCCACTGACAGGATGGGGAAGTCAGCACAGTGCTAGAAGGAATAGACAGCCCCATCACTGGAGCTTAGGATCTGAGCCACATCCTTCCAGTAGCTAGAATGAAAGCTTAATCAACATTAGGATTAGTACATCCGCACTTACAGGGGTTTGAACTCAATTAAAAATTTCAACTGGAATCTTGGCACAGGTGCCGTGAGACAGAATCTGACTGTTCTGGGCTCTTCCCCCAACTTTAATATGTATTCCTGGAAGAAAATAGTTGGGTCAGATGGATCTGGGGCTCACTTTAGACCTTTGGTATAAAAATGTAATAAAGTTCTATTTGCAATTTCATAACAATTTAGTTAAATTACAGAATCAGCTATTTCCATAGGTCTCTTTTTCCCTCAGGCTTAGTATTTTCCTTGAATTTGATGCCATTTTTTAAACGGGTGGAGAAGTAGTGGAGGACTGGACTTGCCATCCAAAGGACTTCACACAAATTCTGGCTCCATTTACTAGCTAGATGCTCTTGGTCAAACCACTCAACCTCTCTGGGCCTTAGTTGTCTCACCTATAGAATTGGCATAATAATAGACAGCTCTTCCTCAAATGATGGCTGTGAGAATTTAAATGAGATAATGTTGTCTGGTATATGGCATTGCTGAACTAATAATTTACTTTCCTGCAAAATCTTCTCATTTCTGACAGGTTCTAGTAAGTTACACCATGTGACATTTCAGTCCTTTACTGGCAGACTAGGTCCTAGCCCTCAATGGTGGCTTTAATTACAAGAGCCCCATTCTGGACTCTGGGATTTTAGTTAGTTATGCTACCTGCTAGGATTTTAGATTGGTTCTGCTACCTGCCTACATTCACCAATAACCTTCTTCAGACCTGGATCCTTCTCTTGCCCTTTGGCTGGCATGTCTCTGAGACTGTATAACTTGGCACATCTCCAATCCATTCTTGCCACAACAGAGATATCATTTTAAAATACAAATCTGATTCTCACTCCCTTACTCAAGGTCTCTGAGGTAAAAGATTAAAATGTATCCCACGGCCTAGAGGGACCAGCACAATCTGGCCCCACCTACATCTCACCTACATCTCAAGTCTCATCTTCCCCTCAATATCTTTGCTTCAGCCACATTTGTATCCTTTCAGTTAAAAAACATGCCACTTTACTCTTCACTTTGTTCCCATTGTTCTCTTTCCTGGAGCAATTTTCTCTAACAACTTCCTTTCTGAACCCCCCCTTTTAAAATCAACTTATTTTTATAACTCAGCTCAAAATCACTTCCTCAGGAGTGTAACCTTTGAATCTGGAAACCAGATCAGATTTTCCTATTATTTCTCTGATAAAACTTTTCACTCATAGCAACTTGTATGGCTTATAACTATATATTCAATTAATGCCTATCTTAACTACAAACTCCATGAAGGCAGAGATCATGTGTTTCCTCGTCACTGTATTTTTGACATCTGATAAGTTGTATAGCACTGTTGATGTTGAAAAGTGGCACTCCAACATTGTCACTTCTTTATGGGTTATCCTGGAAACAAATGTCTTGACCCACTTCTGAATCCTAATTTCCTAGAGATTCTCCAGGCTTCTAACATCAGGATTCATTTCTTTCTTTCTTTCATTCAAACCTGATAATCAATACCACTTCTTATTCTGCCATCTCAGACTTTTCTCTGATTTTATTATTGTAGATCATTTCAAGGAAAGAACACTTCCAGGCTTAGGCCTCCTGGGATGTGCTACCAGATGTGTGCCAAACTCAATGGGCAGGACTTGTCTCCTGCCAAACTTAAATACATTGATCTATAACTGGAGGACTGGAATCATCTAGCCCTCATTTTTCTAGGCCTAGATCTCTGTCTGGTCTCTCTGGAGTGTCCCTTTGGCCAGATCAACATTTTTAGGCCCCTTTTACCTAGCTTGCTGTACTTGGGCCCAAATATGATCACATACAGAAAGGAGCTTTGTAAACTTGAAAAGATTAGACATGTGTAAGGGATTAAGGGCTTAGTTCAGGCTCCCTTTCAATTCATAAACTAGGCTTCTGCTTGGCACACTCTGCCATCTGGAGAAATTTTCTACTTTTTTCTTCCCCAATGACAGTTCTAACTCTTTTCTCTCTGTTCCTTCTCCTGCACGGGCATAGATAGAACAGGGTTTTAGTTGTTGTTGTTGTTTTGAATGGCAGATCCATTGCTATTAAGCCAGTATGGTCCCTCATCTTTAAGTTTTTGTTGACTCCCTATATGATTTGCTACAATAAAGCTGCACAATAGCAACCTAGAGAGCCAATACCATTTTAGCAAATTACATCTTGATAAGAGCTAAATAGTTCATGCTCACAGTTACTTTAGGATGAAGAATAATAGCACAAAAAGACTTGCTCTATAACCTTGGGCAGATCCTCTTCCATTTCTGAGCCTCAAATTCCTCATCTGTAGGATAAGGAGTTAGATGAGTAAATGCCCACATGCTGATTAAAATAGATCACACATTTAAGAGGGCTTGTATATGGCATGTTATAAATATTTTGTCACTACCATTTTTTAATCTAACTCCATCACTCTACAAAACAGAAACTGAACGCCATGGAGGTTCATTCATTCATTCATTCAATCAGTCATTCTATAACCATTTGTTAAATGTCTTTTATGGGCCCTGTAGGCACTATGCCAGCAGCTAAGTGACTTACCCAAGGTTGCACAGCAATCTCATGGCAGATGTGGGATATCAACAATAACAATGGCTATTATTTGTTGAGGGCTCACTATAAAACTAGCACTTGCTAAGTATTTTATATAGTCTAATTTAATCCTCAGAAATTGTTCCCTGTATTTTTTATGATAACAAAATTGAGCCTCAAAAACTTAAGTGCCATCTCAATGATTTTTACTCAAATATTTCTCCAAACGGTTGCATAGGAACCAAAAGATGACACTGAGATGTAGAAACTAATATGTGGTGAACTAAAAATGATCTTGGTTATCAGTTTTCAAAAACAAGTTAAGCAAAATCTCTAATACTAAAGCATGAGGTGCCATGTTTAAAGATTTACAAAGTTGGTAAGCAACAACATGACAGGATTGGGAGCTAGACAAATTCAGCCATAAAAATGACAGCTATTGTACAAATAAACCACGTACTAAATGGACAGAAACACTCTTCCTCCATGTACCCTCTCACTTCATTCAGGTCTCTGTTCAAATGTCACCTACTTAGAGATCTTTCTCTGTCCACCCTATCTCAAGTAGCCCTTAACCTTCTCTATCTCTTACACTGCTGCATTTTTCTTTTCTTTCTTTCTCTTTCTCTCTCTCTCTCTTTTTTTTTTTTTTGTTTGAGACACAATTTTGTTCTGTCGCCCAGGCTTGAGTGCAGTGGTGTGATCATGACTAACTGCAGCCTTATTTTCCAGGGCTCAAATGGTCCTTAGACCTCAGCTTTCAGAGTAGCTGGAACTACAGGCGTGTGCCACCACACCTAATAATTTGTAGATACGGGGTTTTTCCACGTTGCCCAGCCTGGTCTTAAATCCCAGGGCTCAAGCGATCTGCCAGCTTCGGCTTCCCAAAGTGCTGGGATTACAGGCATGAGTCACTGTGCCTGGCCTCTGTGGCATTTTTTTCTTCACAGCATCTGAAACCATATTATTTATGGTTTATCTGTTCATTTGTTGGCTGAGTGACTGAACGAATGTGGTTATCTTCCTTTCCTCCTGGCTCCCATTCTGGTGCTTTTCTCCCTGCATGCAAAATCAGCCCATCCTTCCCAGGAAAGAGTATGGGAGTGAGTTCTCAGAAACCTAGGTTTCCTGTCTGACTCCCTAAAGAGACTCTAAGGTTCTGCTGCGTCCACGCAGGATGGTCCCTCTCTCCACCTGAGCAGTATGCAGTGGGAATCCTGCCAGCACCAGAGGAGGCTGCCTGCCTTCTTCTGGCCTGATTGCTTCTTGGTTACCCCAGGGCATAGAAGAAACAGAGATAGGTATGCAGGATGGTACAGCATGTCTTCCCTGAAAGAAAAGCTTTGCAAGTTTAATTAAAACCTAGTAATTTTCATAGACCACAGGTTGAAGAAGGAAAACTGTGTTCTTGGAGCTTTTCCTACCCTTAAAAAAATGTGTTCCTTTAGTCTAGTTTTGATTTCCCATGTAAAAGGGTCATGAAATTAATGGAAAGCAAAGGCCCAGGAAAGGAAAGATGCTGTTACTCGTTGAATTTGAAAGAATATGGGGATGATATTTCTGATCATTTTTTCGGCTGTCAAAAGACCAGAGATGCTCTTTTAATGGTATAAGGACAAAAAGTTTTTCTTTTTGCAGACTTGCCAGAAATGAGACCCAAGAGAAAGGCATTGTTTCCTGCAATTACACAGTTGCCAGGGAAACCATGTATGGAAGTTAGCCTAAGTGCAAGTAAAAAAATGAAGCATCTCATAAATTGGTATAAGATTATTTCAAAAAGTCTGGGCCAATCATGGCATAGAGTGACCCTTGTAGAACTGTAAGGATTTCTTAGCTGTGGCAGGAAATCATACTTAAAGGTTACCTTTCTGCTGCGAACCTCTTTAATGAATGTTTTTCTAGGAGTGAAAGTCTTCAGGTAATTTTTTTTAAACCCCCACAACTCCATCACCAAAAACAAAACAAAACAAAACAAAAATAAACAACCAACTAACCGGAAACAATGTTTGACTGTAGTCTAGAGAAACAGGTAAACACACACACACACACACACACACACACAAACACACAGCCCTTTGGGAAACAGTATTTAGTAATCTTACATGTCAGAAAAAGACTTCATTTTTTTCCTCTTTACTATGTTTTTCCTTTTACCTCTTTGTTTATGCAAAGATTATATGTGGTTTGCTTTAAAGAAAGGCCTGAATTAGTATCAATTATTTCAAATATATTACCATCCCTGAGACTCAGTTCTCCTTTCTGTAAAATAGAGTTAATCATAGTCTCTACTTTCCATGATTATTCTGAAAATGAAATAAAGATATATATGTGTGTGTGTACATATGTGTATGTGTATTTGTTTGTATATATACATACATATATGGTATTTATGATATGGTAGATGTTCAAGAAATACCTAGGAAATCTTAGAGATCATTTAGTTGAGCCTCCTACTTAGTGCAGATAATTTCTTTTAAAATACAATGGCCATCCAACTTTTCCTTAAACTCATCTAGAGACAGGAAGCTCACTACCTTACAAGGCAGCCCATATCATATCAAGAAGTCAGACAGCTGACTTTTATTTTTTAAGTTGGGATCTGCTCCCTATAACTTTTATTCACCAGACATGATGGCTTGTGGAAACACATGGAATAAATCTATTCCCTTGACCCTGCAAAAGTATCATCCATGTCTTCTTGAGTCCAAATAACCCCATTCCTACAACTAGCTCTATATGCTCATAATAGGCAGCTCTGTGTGACCCTAAGCAAGTTACTTCACATCTCTAACCTTTGGTTTCCAGACATTAAATGGAGATAGTAATTTTTTTCCTGTTTCTCTGTCAGGCCTCTGCTAAAGATCAAAGTGAAATGCTAGATGGGAAACTTTTAGAAAGTGTAACATACCACACACATTAACTAGTATTTATTATTACTTCTTCCCAATCATCTCCACTTAACCTTGCCCAAAGGGAGCAGTTGGCTCTGTTTGGGAGAGTGAAAAGAGTTGGACTTTCCTTGCTTAAGCTCTGCCCTGTATAGTCCCAAGGCCTGAAAACTGATTTGCATCTTCTTGCTTCCCCTTGCTGCTTTCTTAGCATGAGCCCTTGCCTCTCTCCCCAGGTTCCCTCGTTGACGTTGCTCACCCATTTAGTTAAATGCTGTTTTGACGAGGTAGCCTATTTTGGTAAGTGCCTCTGGGGAGCTACAGAAAGGTTTAATTCCCTTTCTTTTCCCTAATGTTTATCTAATGGTAAGGGATTGAGAATAGGTTTGATATCTCTGGAGACTCTAGGCTGAATGATTCAATAATGTATGTGTCTAGGGGCTGGCTGAGAGACTTAGCTTTCTGAAGAGAGGAGAGGGTAGGTTGAAGATGCTCAGCTATTACAGCAGGAGGGGTGTCACTCATCAGGAGGTATCCCAAGGGCTTAGTAAGGGGCAGCATAAATGAACTAGAGCATGTGGTGATCAGGATAGCAAGGCAGGGTGACCACATGTCTCAGTATGTATATCTGTTGTCCCACTGTGATAATTAGTGATATCACCTTTCACTCTCTAAAGTGAAAGTGGGAGGATATATTACATGTCCACTTTAGACATAGAAAGGATACTTGGTGGAAATCTAGGTCCCTTCTGTTCAGCTTCAGACCCGAATACACAATTGTATGCTAGGCATCACCACCCAGATGTTCCCCAGTCATCTCAAACTCAGAGTAAACTATTATCTTCCCCCAGCATGCTCTTCCTCCAGAATTCCTTATCCCAGGAAAGGGCATCACCACCCACCTGGTTCCTTAAGCCAGAAACCCAGGAGGTCTCTGAGATTTTAATTACCCTCATCCCTACAACCAGTCTCCATAGAATCCTTCAGACCATTCCCCTCCTTTCTATTCCCACGGCTGCTGCCTTAGTTCTGAGTCTCATTCTTTCTCCAGGATGCCTAAAACTTTAATTTGGTGTTGTTCTACTCAGTCCCTGGGTCCAAGTCTTTTAAGATCCTCTGTCCTCTGTTATACTAGCCATCTCTTCAAGTTTCTTTGTATGATCATGCTTTTGGTGTACTTACCTAACTCAATGAGCCCTGTATCTTGTCTCTAGAAGCCAAACTTCTACTTCATATTTTCAATCGTTCATTCATTCATTCAACAAAGATATTTAAAAGTTCTGAGAGTACAAATGTATCAATATTATGGAGCCAATCATTTTTGGTTACAGCCTGCTGAGCAATTAGGAAGACATGAATTTGTACCAATATCTACTGTACTTTAGATTCAAATCCATATTCCACTTAATATCCAAGTGTTATTTCCAAAATATGCATTTCACTATGCCACGCTGCTGTTTAAAACACTCCAATATATTTCCATTGGCTATGGATATGTTTCAATATGGAGGAATTCCCACTAAAATAACATCCTGCCTGCTACCCTACTCACCCCTTCCCTTACCAGAGTGTCTTTAAGGGGTGGGGTAAATTATCCAATGGTGACAGCGGGAAAATAGAGCTTATGCTCCCTTTTCTCTGAAATCAGTCTACCTACAAACAGCATACACTCAGTTCTGCTGTCTGTGCTCTGCCGCACTGCTGCTCATTATTGGCAAGGGGAGGTAGGTTTCTAGAGTTCAGTATTTGTTGCCACCCACTTCAACAATGCTCTCTAATCTAGCTTTTCTAATGGTAATTTACGTGACTTCATCTCTCAGTTGGGTCTGATCTTGGATAGAGAGCAGAGGTATAATTCATTGAGTTCCTCAAACCCCAACATGCAAGGAAATGTCAAGTTATCTGGTTTTGTAAACAAGTAGAAGATGGGCCGGGTGTGGTGGCTCACACCTGTAATCTCAGCAGTTTGGGAGGCCTAGGTGGGCAGATCACTTGAGGCCAGGAGTTTGAGACCAGCCTGGCTAACATGGTGAAACCCCATCTCTACTAGAAATACAAAAAATCAGCTGGGCGTGGTAGCAGGTACCTGTGACCCCAGCTACTCAGGAGGCTGAGGCAGAAGAATTGCTTGAACCTGGGAGGCGGACATTGCAGTGAGCCAAAATCGTGCCACTGCACTCCAGCTTGGGTGACAGAGCGAGACTCTGTCTGAAAAAAAAAAAAAAAAAAAAAAGATAGAAGATGGCTGGGTGTGGTGGCTCATGGCTGTAATCTCAGTGCTTTGGGAGGCCAAAGAAGAGCATAGCTTGAGGCCAGGAGCTTGAGACCAATCTGGGCAACATAGTGGGACCCTGTCTCTACAAAAAATTTTTAAAACATTAGCTGGGTATGGTGGTGCATGCCTGTGGTCCCAGCTACTTGGGAGGCGGAGGTAGGAGGTAGGAGGATTGCCTGAGCGCCACTGCACTCCAGCCTGGGTGACAAAGTGATATCCTGACTCTTTATGAAGAAAAAGTACAAGAAATCTACTGCCTTCTGTTTTGTAAAGTAAAGAGCATTTGCCTTCTACAGTTTCTCAGTATTCTTCCTGTCCTTAGGTAGGCAACTTTGGAAAGCCACCCTCTATGATGACAATCCACAAGCCAGGCTAAGCTTCACGGAGATACTGTCTGAGACCAAAAGAGACATGAAAAGCCAGCTGGAATCAGTTTGGTTACAGGAGTACTGTTGGATTGGCAGCTGCAATGGGCCCTTACAGTCTCCTCAGCTCCACAAAGCTCAGGAGAACTGCACTCTGATGGTTGATTGTAACACTGAAGCAGCTTTGAGTTCTTGAAGAAGGCTTGAGCACTTGCTGGTATTGAAGTAGCCACCCCAATCTGGCTATGACATTTTCTTGGCTACATGGTGAGAATGAATCATCCTGGTCTTATTTGCAAATAATAGTAAAAAGGCATTTTACAGTTTGTTTGCAAAGATCTTTTTCCTTTATTTATTTTATATTATCAGAAAACCATGCTAAGTGCACAAAATTACCCTATTTTATGGATGGAGAAACTCAGTCAGGTTAAGTGACTTTCTCAAGGTTCTTCAGCAAGTTCGAGGAAAAACTTGGGAAATCCCCTCAGAATTAATCAGAATTGTAAGGGCAATTGGGAATCTCCCTTAATGATAACTTCAAAATCTAGCATCTTTTATACCCATGTAGAGCTTTGTCCTCTTGAAAATACAAAATATCGCAACTGAAAGGGGCCTCAGCAAACATATCATCCAATCTTCTTCCTTGCCAGACAGGTAAATCAAGGCCAGAAGTAAGAATGTGACTTTCCTGATATGTTGAAGTGAGGCTGGCAGACATAGTACTTGAATCTAAGCATCCAGTCTCCATCTAGGCTGTTTCTATTAAAGCTGCCTGCAGAAAGTATAAGCCCATCGTGCAGATGAGAATATTAACCTCAGAGAAGTAAAGTATATTGCTCAAGATGCCATGACTGGAGAGTGGGAGAGCTATGATTAGCTTTAGAGTCAGATGATGACACTTGGCTGAATTGGTGGGAGTTATTATAATACCCAACACCACTCCACTGGATGGCTTTGTAGCTATCATAAAATCAGGCCATCAGTGATTCAGCTTCATTATTAGTCAGTTTCATAGATTTTTTTTCCTTAGTTACTAGTGTTTTCATTGTGTGACATGCCTTCAAAAAAATAAGGTATATACAGACCCTAGACTCTGATTATGGGTTTCAAGTATATGCTGTTTCTCCATGACATTCACTAACTGCTACCCCAGAGCCCGGCATCTGTTAAGTTGCCTGCAAACATTTGACATTTGAAAGTGTTTTTTTCCCCCTTTTTTTCTTTTTTAATCAATAAATCACTTTTGATGACTTCAATAGAAATAAAATAACCAAATAAAATCAGGCTTTAGCACATTATTGCCTAATTATGAATTTCACATTTTTGAGAGTAAAATGGAGGCTTGTCAGACTCAAAAAGCAGGCAACTGCTATAAAATTTTAACCATGTCTCTGGGGCTAGACCCCAGGTCCTTAGGAAATCACTGCTGTTACCTTCCATACCCACTACTGCTTTGGATTCTTAGTCTCTTTGGGACATTTCTAATCCCTTAGGCATTCCAGAGCACTGGAGTGGGAGCCAAACAGACCTGGGTTTTAATTGCAGTTCTTCCACTTATCAGCAGGGTGCTTTGGAGTAAGTAACCTAACTTCTCTGAGTCTCAATTTCCTCATTCCTAAAATTGGGACTATAATATCTACATCCTACAATTATTGAAAGGATTAAAAATAAAGTACTGAAGGTGTATGGTTCATGGTAGGCATTCAAGAAGTATTGCTTTCCCGTCTCTGTTTAAGTGATTTACCAATATAGATATGCTATCAACCAAAATGTTTGGGCCTTATGCAAACAAAGCACTGGTGTCTTACCTGCCTATTCTGGCACATAACTCCATCATCTGCTCAACAAATATTAATGTCTACTATGTGCCAGGCTCTGTGCTATGCTGTGCACCTTATCCAGTGGTAAAGACAAACATGATCCCTGCCATCATGGAGTTATACCCTAATGAAAGAGACAGAGATTAAATAAGTACATAAAATATGTAATTATACATTATAATAAGTACTATAAAGGGGGGAACACAGGGTTCTATCAGGATAGGATAATCTACTTTCTTTAGGAGTAGTTGGGGATGGCTTCTCTGAGGAGGTCACATTTAAACTGGGAATGATAAGAAGTCAGCAAAGAGAAGAGATAAAAGACTATTCCAAGTCAGGAACCCAGCAGCTGTGAAGGCCTGAGAAGCTGATATTAGGGCGTCTTTCAGATCCAACCCTCTGTCTATCCCCACAGACTTCTACATCCTGAAATAAATTGGGCATTTGTATATGTACGTAACTTTGCATGTACTCTTTTCTCTGCCCCTAAAGCCCTTCTCCCAGTTCTCTATTTGGAACGCCAAACTCCAAGTATCACATTTCAAAGAACCCTTAATTGATCTCCCCAAAGCAAGATCTAATGCCTCTCCTTTTGTTTTCCCCCAATATTTGTGTTTAACTTCATAATATGTGGTAATAAGTACATCATGCCTGTTACTGAACACTTACCCTGTGCCATAGACTGTGCTAAGTGTCTTACCTGAATTACCACATTTAATCTTTAAGGAAGCCCAATGGAGGAGCTACTGGTATCATCATCCCCTTTTTACAGAAAAATACATTGAAGGTGACTTACCCTGACTGTCAGAGGCAGAGTCTGGATTTGAACTTCAGGTCTTTTGCCTCCAAAACCTGAACTCTTAAACTCCTATGCTATGCTAGAGCAACATCTCTTTATGTCTTTTCCCCATCAGACCCTGAGATTCCTGAGGGTGGGTTTTTGTGTGATTCATCAGTATATACTTAGCACACAGAACAATTCCTGGCACAAAGGAGTTAACTATTTGCTAAAAGAATGTCTTGGCAATTACAGATCCTGACTGATAAAGACAAAATCACATAACGTGTAAACAGGTCTGTCCCTTCAGCCTTCAGGCGCAGCCTGTACTGTGGCCTCTGCTGATCTGATTTGTGCAGCGATTGACAGCCTTCGTCCCTCTCCTTCAGTCCCGTTAATGGCATTAGCATCTAGTCAATAATGCTCAGCATTTCATTTTAGCACTTTAATTAACAAATTCAATTTGTTCAAACTGCTGTGAAAACAAATTAAAAGCTCAAGAAAGGGGCCTCCAGAAAGGGGAGGAAAGGCAGGGGCTCTGCAAGTATTAGGCTGGATGTTGATCTGCTCTTTGGAGGTTAAAGGCTGGACATTGCCTTTCAGCCATCTTCCTATCCCTGACCCAACTGAATGCCTCCGTGATATAGCCAAGATCAAGCAAATCAGCTTCTGTACCTTCTAGGTTTGTCCTTTCCCTCTCCATGTAGGCAAGTGGGGGCCCCACTCTGCCCTTCAGGTTTGCTCTCCTTCTTCAAAGAGGGCATTCTGCTTTGGATTTGAATTCAACAATGACAACATTAATAATGAACAACTTCCTCATTTAGTGATTCTAAACCAGGGATAATTTTAACCCACAGCGGACATCTGATAATATCTGGAGGTATTTTTAGTTATCACAGCTAGGAGGAGGGTGCCACTGGCATCTAGTGGGTGGCCACAATGCTGCTAAACATCCTACAATGCACAGGAAAGCCCACCTCACCAAAGAATTATCTGGCCCAAAATGTCAATAGTGCTGAGGTTGCAAAGCTCTGTTCTAGTCCCTTTACAGTTTTGCAGGAACCCTTGGTGACTGCAAAGTCCTTGTGAGATAAGCAGATTGGAGACTGCTAACCCTATTTAAGAGTTGAGGAAGGCCCAGGTGGGCAGATCACGAGGTCAGGAGTTTGAAACCAGCCTGGCCAACATGGTGAAACCTCTTCTCTACTAAAAATAGAAAAATTAGTGGGGTGTGGTGGCACATGCTTGTAATCCCAGCTACTCAGGAGGCTGAGGCAGAAGAATTGCTTGAACCCAGGAGGTGGAGGTTGCAGTGAGCCGAGATCATGCCCCTGCACTCCAGCCTGGGCGACAAGAGCGAGACTCCATTTCAAAAAATAAAAAAGAGTTGAGGAAATCGGCAGAGTTCAAGTGACAGGCTCAAAGTACACAGTAAGTAGTAGTGATGAGACCAGAACAAGATCCTTTCACCACCTCTAGTTGAATTAAGAGTGGAAACCACCCCACTTTGGGAGGCCGAGGCGGGCGGATCACGAGGTCAGGAGATCGAGACCACAGTGAAACCCCGTCTCTACTAAAAATACAAAAAATTAGCCGGGCGTGGTGGCGGGCGCCTGTAGTCCCAGCTACTCGGAGAGGCTGAGGCAGGAGAATGGCGTGAACCCTGGAGGCGGAGCTTGCAGTGAGCCGAGATTGCGCCACTGCACTCCAGCCTGGGCGACAGAGCGAGACTCCGTCTCAAAAAAAAAAAAAAAAAAAGAGTGGAAACCACCCTTTGTAGGCTACAAGCAGTTTTTTGGGAAATGAAAATGGTTTACAGATATGTGCCTGTTCCCTACATATTTCTTAAGAAACAGACACTGGCCAGGGTACTTACCCATTTGATAGGCTGTCTAGGTTTGGTGGCATCAGACCTGGGAAAAGGTGCTTATGATGAGTGAAGCTGGGAAACTTCCTCCTGCCTCCTACCCTCACTGGTTATATCCAAAGACTGCAAATCAGTGACAGACTTTTAAACAGAAGGCAGCTACTGAAAAGTTCAGCTTGCTCTCAATCATTGGTTATTCCAACCCTGAGATTCAATTGTCCTTTCTATCTTAGAAAGCAAGAAGGGTTAAGTAAAGTCAGAGCTACATATGAGTTTTGTGGTGAGCAAAAATCAAAACCAAAACCTAACATTTGAACCTTTTCAGGGGTTCTGACAAATACACAGACATATTAGATAAATTGGGAAAGGAGGGGAGTGGGCAGGCAGAGAAAGGGGACAAAAGAGAAAAAGAAGAAAGGAAGAAAGGAATCTGATGTAAGTTATTGCAGAGGATCAATAGAAGCTTCAGAGAAAATTTGTCCAAAGGGAAGAGTCCAGCAGAATGAAGCAGCCATGGACCCTGAACATCAGAGGGCAGTGGTAGCTCCTAGTATAGTGAATATCAGATATTCTGGCAGCCTAAGCATATGACCCAGATTAATAGCTCTGAGTGTGTGAATCAAAAGAGATGGATCACTAAATTCTGTAACACTTTGGAACCCAAGGTATTTGCTGTGGGACACTACTGAAGTGAGCATAACAAGGAGGGCACTTTGTGGGAAGTATTGTTCTCTAGGGAGTTAATTTCTGGCATTGGGATACAGGATTGGCCTGTTACTTTCATTTCAATAGGTCACAATTTTCCAGTTCTTAAGATAATGGCAATGAACACAACATTCAAAGGAATAAAGTTTCAGACTAGAAGTAGTTCCCAGGTAGACTAAGGCCTAGGATTACAAAGTGCCAGCTGAGTTTTTGTAGTGGCCAGTGGTAACCACAAGGAGTGTATAAACACTTGTAAGACTCCTTGGGATCCTTTAAGCTGTGTGGGGAAGAGCAACATTGTAAAAGACTGAATTTCCTGCTATGACAGGTAAAGGTACAGTGATGCAGAAATACAGTTAATAATGTTCTTGTGACCTCAGTTATATTAACAAGGTGCTGAATTTGGGTTTTTTCATGTTGTCTCGTTTCATCCTCATTAAAATACACAAGCTTGTTTTATTCTCTCCATTTTCAAAGTGGAACTCAAAGAGGTTAAGTTGCTTGCCCAAAGTTGTGTAAGAGTTGGGATTTGAAGCAGGATCTGTGATTCTAAAGAACAAGCTGTTTGTATCATACAAAGTCAGGACCTCTTATGAGGAAAAATGAATAGTGGCCAGAAGGGCCCAAGTCTCTTCATCTGGTTACAACCCACTTTCCAATGCCTTTTTCTCTTGCCCCTGCAAACCATGGGACCTCTGCAGACAAGCAAATGACTATTTTTCTTTTGTGAGGACTGTTCTATAAAGTCAACAAAGGATGTTTCCAAGTTAGTAATCATAGACATAGTCCACATAGGAAAGCCTGAAAGTTGCCATTATAAACTCCAAGGATGACAAATCTCCTGCTCCTTGCCCAGAGAAAAGCAGGTCTTTGATGCAAGAAAAGAGATACTGAGGAGGTGCCTTTGAAAAGACCAAGGCCTACTGAAAGACTCTCTGCAGAAATACCCCCATTCCTCCAGTTGTCTACTTACAGCCATATGTTGAATTATTTTGGTGGTGGGGGGGGTGTGGTGAAAGAATATGGCTTTAGAGCCAGACTGGTCTGGATTTGAGTTCTAAATTAATAGCTCCCTAGCTGAGTGACCCTGGGCCCATGACTTAATCTCTCAAGTCATCAGATTCCTCATCTGTTAAACAGGATAACAATGAAACTATTAGAGGGCTGTTGTGATTATTAAATGAGATAATTTTGGGAAAGAATCTAGAACAATGTCTGGCATATAAGCAGATGCTCAAAAATGTCAGCTCTACTCCCCATATTCCTAAGTCTTCCACTTACTCTGGAAGCTGTGTCCCAATTCAATGTTGTATTCCTAGAATTTAGAATAAAGCCCTGGACATAGTAAACATTCAATAAGTGAAAGTTCAATGGGTAGATAAAGGGTAGGAGAGTAGTGAGAAAAAAATTAGGGCTTATAGTCAACTCAGATTTGAATTGCAGCTCCATTGTTTTCTAACCACTAAGTGATCTTGAGCAAATTACTTACTCTCTTCCAGCCTCAGTTTCTATATGGGTAAAATGAGGAGAGTACTAACTTGCCAACCTTTTTAAGGATAGAAGGTTACATATACAAGGCACGTATATACCATATACCTGGCACTTAGATGGTATTGCTATAAGTATTCCTACTAGTGAGCTGGATTTTTATATGGATTCACTCATTTTAAGCAAATTATCTAATCATCGTCTTTTCCCCTTTATCGTAGTTATTTCCTCTGATTATGCAGAAAGTATGTAAAAACAAGGGAACCAATCTTATTGAGCTTCATGGAATTTTAAGTCTCACTTTTACCCTTGTACAGTAAACAAACTCATAAAGATTGTCTGCAGCCACATGCACCCCATTGTGTTAGGGCTGGGGAATCCATAAGGACACCACTGACAATGTCCCTGCCCCCACAGAGCCTAAATCCAGTGTGTGGGAGAAAGCGGGGTGGAGGTGGGCAAACAATAACCAAATAGATTAAAAAAAAAGTCTTGCTTTATGAAATTTGCAAGCTCCTTCACTCATCTGTGCTTTCGTTCCCCTGAATAAAGATTATCAGATGATGCCAATGAGACACTCTGAGCTTCTCAGATAGAAATGGTGGGTACATACAAAGGTTGAGATCTTTCAAGACTACAATGGCTATTTAAAGGTATTTCAGTTACATAATGAAGCAATTTGACTCTTATGGGTCCTTATACCCCCACATACACTCCCACTGAGGCATGCTCTAAGATATACTTAGTAACACTTGCTCAAAACATACTATGTTCCAGGCATTGTGCCATGTACCAAAGCTACAAAGATGAGTAAGACATAATTCCTGCCCTAATAAGACTTGGTCCCTACAGTTAATGGTCCAGTCAGGAAAACATAGCTGATACAAGTAGGCAGCACCATGTAATTATAATTGGAATGAAGAGGGGCACAATGGGCTAATGGAATCTGGGTGGCTGTTTGTTGTTGTTGTTGTTGTTGTTGTTATGGCTGATGGTGGTGGTGTTGATGGTGCCTGTGTTGGTGGTGGCAGTGGTATGTATACATGTGTGTGTGGTGTGGTATTAACTCTGCCTGAGGTGGAGGATGGGCTAAATGTTGTAGAAGGCTTCACGGATTCATATGGCTATTTGGAGGGTAAAGATGATAGAACAACACCATGCCAGGGCTAGAAGGGTTAGATGGCATCAGGCCTAGTCTCCTACCAGGATTGTGAGCAACATTCAACATCTGATTGCACAATCCCATATGCCAGGCCCTGTGATAGTCACTGAGGAGACAAAAGTAAATATGGCACTGGACTGCCTCATCGAGCTCATGATATGGCATGTAGAAATAGTCAAGGTAACAGCATAATACATGACAGCATGGAAGGAAGCTGAGATGGTGGTGGGATGGCCAGCTGGGACCACAGAGGAGAGAGAGGTGGCTCAGTCTTCCCAAGGGTTAGGTGGGGCCAAGGAAGTCTTTACAGAGAACGTGATGCTTGAGTTGAAGCTTCAAAGCTGAGTTGAGTTTTCGCCTTTCATCCATCCATCAATCCATCCATTATACTGATTGATTCACTCATACACTACTTGAAGAATTACTACCGCAGGCATGAGCAGGGCAGTATCTAAATAAAACTGTGAAGTGTTCAGATTCTACTTCAGCATCATAGACTGTCAGAGGAAAAATTCTTATAAATGACTCGGTCAAACTCCCACAATTTTATAGATGTGGAAACTGAGAAGGATATGAAAGCATTAACATAAAATCACTCAAGTAGCAACTAATAGATACAGATTTACATTAATATAACCCTAGTGTGCCCACACCAGGCCTTATTCTATTATAACACACTGCCCCTTCCTTAGCCTGCGTTTTTTGCAAACTGCCCCCCGCAACCCTTCTCCTACCCCCAGGGGATTCTAATACTGTCTTGCCCTTCCCCTTTCTTCTTGATCAAACATTTTCCCAGAGAAAGTTCAGAAAATAACTCATATCAAGGTAAACAATTCTTAGTGTTACATATGGGGAAAGCGGAGCAAGGAAATAACACCTCATATTATAACAATTCAGGACATAATATAGTCTCTTTATTTGTATTACAGAATCTAACTCCACCATAGGGGTTTAAGGAAGAGGGAACATCTCTGATTAGGAGGACCCTAAAATCTGATCCAAGCCATGTGGCTGGTTGGTGACCTCAGATGGTGACAATCATGGAAACTATGTGATTACTGCATTAGGATGATCCTCTTTATTCCATCCTTTCCTGACTTGAGAGTGGAGAGGCACTGGAGATGTCCTGTGGTGCTGCCACATTATTGAGGTCCCAACTGAAAAGCTCTTCAAAGCTCAAAGAAGAGTTAAAACCCTGACAATAATAAAATCAGGCCGAGTCTTAGGTTTTAATAGTAATAATCAGGGATTCCATCCATATACACATCAATTCTCCTTGCAATGTCCTTGGAACACAGGGATAGTTATCTCCATTTTATAGGTGAAGAAACTGAGGCCCAGAGAGACACGGTTTGGAAATAGCAGGGCCAGGATCTAAACCCAACATTCTATCCCCACAACAAGATCCTGGGACCATACTGATTCCCAGGGCACATTCTAGCTCAAGCATTTTAATGCACATCCCATTTCCTGCTGCATTTGCCCAAACACCTGGGGTAGACATGCAGACCGCTTCATTAGACCTAAAGCATGCTATGGAACTTCTTCGGGCCTTAGATCCAAGATAAAAATGAGAATATTACTTATTTCATAGAGTTGTGAGCATTAAGTGAGAACAAGTAAGATACTGTATGAGAGAGCTTTGCCTTATTCTGGTACCTGGTAAATACTCACTTAGTAGGGGGAAAAACCACAACAACTTTATTTTTCAAAATCTGACTCAACTCTGTATTGCCAGGTGCTATGTATCACACAGACCCTTATTTACTGTCAAGAGGCAATGTTAAGAGTCAGTAGAGCAGAATATTAAGAGCAAGGGCTCTGCAGCTATTTCTGGTTCAAATTCCTTGTCTACCATTAATTAGCTGTGTGATCATGGGAAATTACTTAACCTCTTTGTGCCTTCGTTTTCTCATCTGAAAAATGGGCATTATGAGAATTCCATGAGTTAATATATATAAAGTCCTTACAATAGTACCTGGCACACAGTAAGTGTTCAATTAGTGCTAGCTAATTATTATCATCACTCTTAATATGAGAATAGATATTCTTCCTCTGAACTTCTGTTCATGCTATTCCACACATGAGGAACACCATTCTCTTCCCTATTGAAATTGAGTCTTCCATGTTTAGCTCAAGAACCACTTCTCCCATTACTCTTTCTCATTCTCCCATGTCTCACAAGTTATCTTAGTCGTTAATGTCTGTGGTCACAGGCACTGACCATACTGTGAAGTGAATACTGTGCATTCTTGAACTCTGAATCCTTAGCCTAGGGTACAGGGACTGCCCTATGACCCATGACCCATTCAGTAAACATTTGCTGAATGAATGGATAAATAATACCTTTTTGATTGTCTGTGCGTCTCAATTACAGGAGATATTCACATTACCTAGTGATAGCTTGATCGATAATGAGGGTGTAGGAGAAAGAGCAATGGACTAGGATACAGATTGCTCTTGTTCAGAGTTTGGCTTTGGCGTCCCAGGTACAAGTCCTTGAGCAATTTGTCTTAGCCCTCTGTGCCTCAGTTTCTTCATTGGAAAAATGAGTAGCTGAGCATTATAAAGTCTGAGAACCCTTCTGTCTCTAAGCTTTGTATTGAAAAGCAAAAAGTTAGCTCACTCTGTGTCGGGTTCTTTCCATAAGCACTTGGTGCCAGGCTCTGTGCCAGACATTGGGGACACAAAGATAAATGACACTCATTCTGTCCATGAGGACTCATAGTTGAGTAGAGAATACAGACTTACAAACTGATGGTTACATGGGCATGAGAGTAGTAGAGGGAAGCACAGAGCCGGGAGGACTTGATAGCCCAGCGAAGGGGACTTAGGTGATGACATCCTGGAGGAAGTAAAAGTAAAGCCAGTCTTTGTGGAGAAATGTCCCACGTAAGCAAGAGAGAGGCAGAGGAGACAGGCCAACACTGGGGCCTAAGGGCACACCTGAGGTACCTGGAAAAGTTCTGTATCTCAGAGTCTGAACCTTACTTCTCCCCAGGAATACAGTTTGCTTCTGGCCTTCTTTTCAATTCTTTCACCATACTGTGTTTCTTTCTCTATCCCCCGAACATGCTTCTCTCTTTCCTATCTGCACCTTCCCTGCTTACTTCTCCTTTGCCTCCCTCCAGTTAACCCTTATTCTTTGAGTCCAGCTCAAAAGTCACTTTGTCAGAAAAGCCTTTCCTGATGCTCCGGGTTAGGTTAGGCCTCCCCTTGTATGTTTTCTTAGCACCTTGTGCTTCTCTTTCATTACATTTTAAAATAGCAAACTATGTGTTTAGTGGCTTAACGTTTGTCTACTTTGCCAGAATGAAGACTTCATAAAGGGTAGGGACTCTTCCTTATCCAATGTTTTATCTCGAACAGTGCATCTTACATAGTAGGGTCTCAATAAGTATTTCCAGAATTAATAGAGGCACGAAGATGGGGTAGAGAATGGGAGAGGGCAGCATTCACCTTTCTCTTTGATTACACGTTCAGGCTATTAATCTGTTTTCATTACATTAAAATCTACAATGCCTCTGAGGCTAATGCTTTCCAGCTGTTCCATCCTCTCCTGTTTTTCTGCACTAACCTCAACAGAACCCTTAGAGCTTCAGGTGCTCAAAACAGATTTGTAAAATGAAAGAAAAAAAAAGAATACCAACCTAAATTTCTCACTGCATTAACTGACCAAAGCTTTTCCTACTCCTCAAAATGTAACATACTCCAGCTACCTCCAGGATACTCTAGCCAGACAAGCCAGTCCCTCAATGTAACTGGTTTCAGGTGAGGGCTGATAGGGACACAATCTGATTGAGTCATCTCACACTAAAGTATGAATGATGGATTGTCCTTTAATTTTTTTTCTGTTTCCCTCTCTCTGTCTCTCTCTCTCTCTGTTTTAAAACAGGACAGCTGCTAAATACAGGTTAATAGGGTACTAGAAACATATGTAGGTGAAACGGAAAATATCTTTCATAGCATCATCCCACAAAAACAAGATGATTTTTCACAAAGGCTGGAAAACAGGTCCTTACAGAATATTTGGATCATCTCTTTTCACTTACAAATGTAGAAAGGGACGCCTAGAAAGGGCAAAAGACTTGTTTAAGGCACACAGCAAAGCCACGTCACAGATGGGACTGGAACAGATCCCTCCCTGTCGGGGTCCAGTGCTCCAGCTCTTTGCACGTGTGCCTTGCGCTTTGTCAGCAGTTTGTAAATCAAGCCCTCCTGCTCTGCCTTTGCTCTTGCTTCCTTGGCCTTCTCAGCCTGCCTTTCTTTCCCTGAGTCCCAGCGACAGCCTGCCTGCTGCAGCTGCCCTTGCTGAGCACTGCCACTCTGTAGATGGTTTTGCCGCCTTTCACTGATTCATCCACTTGCCATCTGCTTTCAGATTTCTTCTGAAAACCCCAGTGTTTTGGCTGTTTCCTGAGATCTGTCACATCTTCCTCCCCACTAATGGGCTCAATAAACAGCTGCTTTAATTTAGCCTTCATCCATCTCCAGGCCATCATTTTCTGAAATTTGTATCATCTATTTTTTACCCTCTTGCCTTTTTTGATTCACTAATTTCAGAGAATTAAGTGTGTCTGAAAGAGCAAAGGTGAGGCAATGATGCCTTTTCTGAGGAATCCTAACTACAGTAGTCACTCCTTTATTCATATGGCATTTAGTTCAATGAAAATTCTTTGACACTTAGTATGTACAAAACACTGTGTAGGCAGTGAAGGATAGCTAAAGAAATGGAAGGCATTGTTGTGGTCCTGGTCATTGACATAAGAGATACATGCATAAAAGACTGAAAAAAAAATTGAAGGATGTCTCTTTGGTGTGATAAAAAGGGAGGCTTGAATAGTGACAGAAACATGTATTGTGCACTCACTCTGTGTTACAGTATGCTAAAGTGGACGTTTCATCTGAGGAACCGGGAAATTAGAAATGTTGTTTCTGAAGACATACCAGAATTTATACAGAATTTCCAAGTACACATCTGGAAACTGAGTTCAAGACTCTTGAAACCTCTTGCCTACTTCAAGTATCTAAAGGGAAAAAGGGTTGAAAATCAAAGAGAAGGTTTTATCAGGGGGAGTTTGAGGGCCTGGAGTCCCACATGCCACACCTCCAAAGGAAGGATCAGGGGGCACTTTTCCCTCACCTCTGCATAGGTAGAGGGGCACATAGTGGGTGAAATTCGGACTCCTGCCTGAGAAATCTAATGAGCAAAAGACTATGGGGAAAGTAAAGTAGCTACACCGAGATTGGTCAGTGATACCCAGTGACTGCCCAGGCAATAGATTCTGAGCAGATGTGGTATGAATGGCAGATGGAATTAGTTTGATACCATTTTGACTCCTGCACAGAGTCTATATACAGCGGATACCAGAAAAGCAGAAAATACGGAGGCAGCAACACTAGGAAGAACGGGACACATTCTCCATGTGATGACTGCCTTTGAACAGAGGAGCCTCCAAAGAATCCACGAGAGCATCCATAAGAGAGGGAGTCAGCTACAAACATCTGCCAGGCATAGAGAAACTGAAGCCAGCTTAGGGGAGTGCCAGGCAAGTGATATCCTTCTGTTCTCTTTGCACTCCTTCCCTCTTCCCACTTCAACCTTGGAGAGCTAATGGAAAGACATGAGTGAAAATCAGAGAATGGCCAATGCTCCATCCCCAACCCGGTAAGCTCCTCATCGGAAGCAGGCGTCACCTGGGGGATGGAGGTACTGGAGAAGAAGACATTAAATCAAGTTCAGAGTTTTGATTACTGTCTGTAATTGAACATTTTAAATTACTGAATTGAAACTGTGTTTCTATTTACCTAAACAGGAAATTCTCATCTAGGGCAGGTAAAAACTAACCCCTCTAAATAGGTCTGAACCTATAGGCAGAAGACAAAAATAAAGCTGCTTTTATGAATACACTTTGAGTCCAGCATATTATAACAATCTACTATTGGCTACACATATATTAACACACTCAAACCTGACAACAATCTTGAAGTAATATTAATGGCCTCGTTTATTTATTTATTTATTTTTGAGACATGTCTCACTCTGTCGCCCAGGCTGGAGTGCAATGGCGTGATCTCAGCTCACTGCAACCTCTGCCTCCCAGGCTCAAGCAATTCTCCTGCTTCATTCTCCTGAGTAGCTGGGATTACAGGCGTGTGCCACCACACCTGGCTAACTTTTTGTATCTTTAGTAGAAACGGGGTTTCACCATGTTGACCAGGCTGGTCTCGAACTCTTTTCCTCATGATCTGCCCACCTCGGTCTTCCAAAATACTGGGATTACAGGTGTGAGCCACCGCACCTGGCCGACTTCATTTTAACAAATGAGAAAACTGAAACACAGGGAGATTAAGTAACTTGCTCAAGGTCATCAGCTAGCCAAATGTAAGTACTTTTAAGCACTATAAACTTCCTTTGGGTGGGAATATATTTGATCCCTAGCTGTATCCTCAGAGCTCTACAGAGTGCCAATGGCTCCGTAGGTATGACAAATATGGTTTGAGAGTCTGATTTTAGAATGCTATGCTGGAAATAAGTGCATGAGAGAGTCTTTAGGTTTTTAAGAGCAGCCAGCTTGAGCCAAATGAGATGAATGAGGATTCATCAGGACCATCTTAAAGGCTCCCAGCTCCCTTTTCTGGTCTCCTGGCCAGGCCATACCAACCATGCCCACATTTTGTCCTTTAGACACAATCTTACAATCTGCCCTATCTTGCTGTTGCTTTTATATTGCTTTTTCCCAGGGGGTCCTTTACTCTCTTCTTATTTAAACCTACTTCTACTATCCCCATCTCCATTAGTTTCAGTTCCTCTAATTATGTCTTGGTGCTTATAGCCATAATATAACATTGTCCAACAGCCTTTTCTCAGCAACCTTAAAAATCCAGATAAAAAATGTCTAAGTAAACTAATATCATATAAGATTTAGAGATAGCTTATCTTGTCCAAACTTTTCATTTTAGAGATTTAAAAAATCTTAGGTTCAGAGAGGGGAAGTAACTACACCAAGGTAACACAGATGTCAACTTCAGAGCTAAGTCTAGACTCAGCTCTCTTATGTCTTACCCCAGTGCTTTAGAGAAAGGACCAGTCAGTCCATGTGGACTGACATGGTCAACAAAAGCATCAGAAGGTAGGACTACTATGTGCTGCATTATGTCTCAGTGTCTGGGAAGAATATCTTCTCTGGTGAGATTCTTAGGGTTTTGTGTAAAGGTGACTACACTAATCACATGTGAAGAGAGTTGGAGGGGAAGCTCCTGTGTTTTACCTAAGCCACTTGTGGAAAATACATGATAGGCCAAGTTAATTGCAACAGATTGAATGTTTGTCACCCCCATCCCTCCCCAAATTCATAGGTTGAAATCTTAACCCCTAATATGATAGTATTAGGAAGTAGGAATTTCAGGAGGTAATTAGGTCATGAGGCTGGAACACTCATGAATGAGATTAGTGCCCTTATACAAGTGACCATGGAGAGGTCTCTCATTCTCTTTCTGCCATGTGAGGATATAACAAGAAGATGGCAGTCTGTGACCCAGAAGAGGGCCATCAACATTACCCATCCATGCTGGCATCCTGATCTCAGACTTCCAGACTCCTGAACTGTGAGAAATAAATTTATGTTATTCATAAGTCACCCACCCTATGGTATTTTATGATAGCAACCTGAACTGATCACAACATTACCTCAGCTGTAGTTAGTATTTTTGATGAGAATTGTTGAACAAATAGGAAAGGCTAACAGGAAGTGTTGAGGAGAAACACTTTCTTTGATTTATATCTACAATGGCCTTATGAGGGAAGCATTATTTTCTCTATTTTAAAGATGAGAAAACAAAAGCTTTGAGAAGCTGGATAATTTGCCAAGGATACAAAACTAATAAATGAAGAAATCTCAAGCTGAAGCTAAGTTTTGTCTAATTCCAAAGCTCCAGTTCTTTTTGTTTTGTAGTTTGTAAATGGATTCAAGAGGTCATTACTAAAGATAAATGTGTTTAATGAAAGCTAATAAAGTAATAACAGTATTACTGGAACAAGTGCACAATGTCTCCAGAAAAGTACTTTGAGTGAATAACACATGTTTATCCATTTATTTGCTCATTTTATTCACTTATTCGTTTAACACATATTAATTGAGCTTTTACCAACTGCCAGGCACTATGCTAGGCATTTAGGAGACAAGCTTGGGCAAAAAGGCTTTACCCTTTGGAGCTTACATTCTAATAGAGAGTTGAGGAAAATCAAAGAATGGAGAGAATGAGCAAGATAATATCAGATAATAAAACAGATATGAAGGAAATAAATCAGAATGATATGATAGTAAGTAGAATGAAATAATGGAAAATGAGAAGAATGGAGAGAAGCTAATCAACTAAAGTGGTTAGTGAAGTTCTCCTGAAGGAGGCTGGGGCAAGATTCAAAAGCAAGAGACTAAATGAATGGAATGAATGTTCATATTCTTGCAAACACACAAGACAAATGTAGAGAAAATGAGACACTGTCCTCTCTCTTCTGGTGATCTCGCCTCTGATTTTGAATAGAGGAAGAAGGAACAATGAGGCAGAGAGCTCCAAGTCAGAGAAGTGTAACGTAGACAGGTGGAAGATGATGGGCTTTGGAATTGGATAGATCCCAGGCTATAGAACAAGCTTGTCCAACTCACAGCCTGTGGTCCACATGCAGTCCAAGACAGCTTTGAATGGGGCCCAACACAAGTTCATAAACTTTCTTAAACCGTTATGAGATTGTTTTGTGATTTTCTTTTAGCTCATCAGCTATCATTAGTGTTAGTGCATTTTATGTGTGGCTCAAAACAATTCTTCTCCTTCTAATGTGGCCCAGGAAGCCAAAATATTGAACATTCCTGGACTTTGGATGAGTTCTTTAGCCACTGAGACTGTTTCCATGCGTGAAAATGGTGATAGTTCTTCCTTTCTAGGATGTCTGAGGATCAACTGAGATAATGAACAGAATATCATTTCTCAGTTGCCAGCAACAGAAGCTAACTGGCTGATTAAGCATAAAGGGAATTTATTAATTGAATCTTGGTAGCTCACACAATGAGCTGAAGGTCCAGAGAACCAGGCTTAAGGCTAAACTCCATGCCCAAAACCATACTGCCAAAGTATCCCCATCACTGAGTACCAGATGCTACAGTTAACACTACTGCCACTTCTGGGCCACCAATTCAACTTTATTGCAACTACTATGCTGCCAGCACTAATGATGTTGCTGGGCCAGGAACTCAAGATTACCTCTACTGCCTAGGCCTTACAACTTGCTTGCCTCAGAACTGATTGCTTGTGTGGTGTGTCTGATTGATGGGGCTTAGGTCACACACCTGTGCTCTAGCTGCAGGAGAGGCTGGAGAAGTGAGTTTTTAACTTCTATCTTGATGAGGAAGGACCCATGAAGAAGAGTATTCAAAAGTCAGAAAATATGACAAGTAACTACATAGAAAGAAGGTTCCTAGCACAGTGCCTGGGACCCAGCAGATGCTCAGTGAAGGTGAGGTTTTTTCCTTCTTTCAGTTGCACAGACTTCTATCCATCTGATCCTTAGCTCTGAGGAGGTATTAATAATGCTGTATGGGTAGAAGAAAAGGCCACCATGTACTATTTAAGACTCCCAGAGAGGAATCATAAATTTAGCCTGTGCTATAGACACCTTCCAAAGAGACGGGCTGCTAACTGGGACTTGGCTCAGAGCAGGAACAACGTGCTTGGCATTTGCCTAAATCCAGCCTAGCTTAGAGGTAGAGTAGCCTGATTAAATGAGCTAAGTTCATCTATCACAAAAGATTGGGAGAAGAAACATAAAAAGATAGACCAAGGGTCTTCAGCAGACAAATGTTGAGTAGTACAATTGTTCTAGCTGCCCTGAGCAGAGTGCTTAGGGGGCTTCAGACATAGTAGTGCCTGCTAGGCCATACCCTTCCTTCTCTATCTGTATTCCATCTCATAACAGGATGTATGCCTCAGTTTCCTGATTTGCACTTCAATTCCCTCTTCTTGCCACTTCTTTTGCCCTTTGGGACCAAAGACCAGCTCTGAATCCCGGAATACCTGAAAACTGGTCAAGAACTTTCCAAAACTGTTCCATATGTCAGGTTCCCTCATCCCAGATAAGACTCTCCCAGAAATAAACCACATCATAGATGAAAGCCATTTTGATGCTCTAATTTATAGGTGAAATGTATACAAGGCACTTTCTTGCACATTATCAAAATTGATTCCAATGGCATTTCAGTGAGTTTTAGGTTATTACATTAAACACTTGTTGAATGCTATTCAGTCTCTATTATGTCAGGCACTGTGCAGAGGCACAGGGAGCGGAAAGTGACCTGCCCAAGAGCACAGAGCAACATTTTGAATTCTTCCATTTTGCCTTAAAGGTTGTTAAGATCAAATGAGATACTATGTAGAAAAGTGCTAAATAAAAGCATGAGGTTTTTATTATTAGTGTGGTTCTAACATATGGATTTTGTTTCTAAGCCATTGCTCTAAAATTGTGGGGTACATAACAGAGGCATAAACTTCTATGAGTATGATGTAAACTTGAGCTGTGGCTCAATGTCCCTCTGATCCCACGGCTTTGTTTCTATATGACTACCTTTCCTTGCCCCATTTCTTTCCTCCCCTTCTCCAATCACATTATTTCCAGACAGGAATAAAGCATTGCTGTCCTGGAAATTAGTACACTACAGATCTGGAAGGTAAAGGAATTTTAGAGGATAAAGACAGCACCGACCTCAAGAAATCAGTGAGATTATATCAGATAATGTATATATAGCATTCGGTAAGTGATATCTGCTATTATTACCTTCATTTTAAAAATAAGGAAAATAGGTCTCAGCGTGATTAAGTGGTGTGCACAGGGGCGCAAAGCTATTAAGAGGGATGAGAAGATTCAGAATTGGACCTGTATTTCCCTGTGCTGCACTGCTTGTCTGTAGAGCTATACACATGCTTCAAGCTTAGTGCACATCCTTCCCCTTCTTCCAAGCTTCTCAGAGCTATAGGATCAGAATAAATGTCCTCCTCCATGGCTCACCCTTGCCCTGGTCCTAGATGAAAAACGTCTGAGTTGGGAGGGATATCAAGGTGACGCAGACATTTTTAACCACAGTTATAATATTTTTGATAAGTGGTCACCCTTATGGGTAATGCTGCAGTTGAGCTTTAGACCGAAATCCTTCCTTTATGTGTTTGTTGACTTCATTCCCGGAGTAGCAGTAAGACAGATGGGCTGATGAATATGAAGGCTGAGGCCTGGCACCCAATGAAGGATTTCCTCTCTCTCCTCCTTTCCTTGGGTTAGCTCTTTATCACAGGCTATCTCTTATTTGAAAACTTTGTATGCCATTTTTGTTTTTATTGTTGTTGTTGTCATTGTTTTAGAGATAGGGTCTCACTCTGTTACCAAAGCTGCAGTACAGTGGTGCAATCATAGCTCACTACAGCCTCAAACTCCTAGCCTCAAGTGATCCTCCCACCTGGGCCTCCAAAAGCACTGGGATTACAGGCATGAGCCACTATGCCTGGCCCCTAGGCCTCTAGTTTGTTTACTTTGGTATAATTGAAAAAACAAGAAGCTAGGCAGTCCCAGATTTAAATTTCGGATTTGCCCATGGCTGGATGACCCTGGGAAAAAGTTTTAGCCTCCTAAGTCTGAATCTCCACCAGTGAAACAAAGAGAATACTGCGAGGAATATGGTATAACAGGTGTAAAATGTCCAACAAACCATGTGGAAAATACAGAGTATTCAGTAAACAGTAGCTGGGAGTCATTAATCATTAACTATTATTATTACCTTGCTAGACTGAGCCTTCACAGTGGCTGTCTGCCCTGACCCTGGCTCTAATTGGATCTGGCCTTTCCTTGTTTGCTGCAATAGGGAGCAAAAAAGGCTTGCCTTGGGCATTAGGCCCTGTTGTATTTGCCTAGATTTGCCTTCTTTTCCAAGGCCTTTTCTTGCTCTTGTCTTTCTGCTGATAACAAACTTCCTTGGGTTACTTATAAAACCCAAAACATGGCCAATGCAGAACTGCTTTGGATTTAGTGTGGGATGACCCTACACATTGAATTTCTTGGCCCTCAGTGGCATCTGTCCAGTACATAGCCATGCCAACTGTTTACTTCAATCTCAAGTACTCCAACTCCCTTTCCTGGAAAGACAGAAGCCATAAATCTTAATGTATTCAAAACTCCGGTGCTAACAGCAATAGACAAAATTGCTTTGCTTCAGATAAGCACTATATTTTAAAAGTTACATTACAACCAGTCAATGGCTTTCCATCACAAGAGCCATTTTCTTATAGAAATATTTAAAAGAACCTCATACCTTTCTTTAAAAATTTTCCCAATTAAAAACATAACTACGATTGCTTACAGAAAAGTGGAAGAGAGACTGGGGAAGGGAGACTCAGAGGTTACAAGTAGAATCAGAGAAAAGGAAGAAAGAGGTTTGTAATCATTCCTAGGAAAGTAGACTGAGAGATTCATTCAGTCATTCAAAAAACATTTACTAATACTTACTCAACTAACTCTGGGTTAGGCTCTGATTAGGGGCTGCAGCCATAGAAAGGAAAATATGGCCCTTTTCCTCAAAGAACTTGCTGACTAGAATAGCAGGCAGATAGGAAAGAAAAAATAATGAGCAGTGTGATAAGTTCAACAGTGTGAGACAACAACAATATTCCCAAAGGGCCAATGGCAGGACACGCACCACGTTTTGCTTGGGTTTGATGCTTTATAGAGGAAGTAAATTTACTTCTCTAAATTTGTAAATATTTAATTTTTAAATATTTCAAATATATCTAAAAATAGACTAACATAATGAATGGCATACTAGTCCATCAATTCTTAACACTTTTCCATATGCTTCATATTTTTTAAAGAAACAAAACACTACAAATATGGGTTTAAACTCCCATGTTTTAACCCAACCCTTCTTTTATATAACAGGGGTAAACACTGCCCTGAAAATTTGTGTTCGTCATCATTCCCGTACATTTTTTTGCTATTATTACATATATATGTACCTATAAGCAAAATAAAACATCCATGCTTTCAAACTGTATGTAAATGGCATCATATTGTACTTGTCAACCTAAAGTATACTTTTTTCCTTTTACAGTATGCTTTTAGAACTTAGCTGTGTTGATATTTATAGCTCTAGTTCATGTATTCAACTTCTGTATAGTAATGCGATGTGTATGATCTGACCAAATGTATCTATGATCGCAAGGCTTACAAATTTTGTTATTGCAAATAATGCTGTGACTAAAGAAATCTGTCTACTGTACATGTGTGACATTCTCTAGAAATGGAATGGGTAGCTAGTAAGATTTCAGCATCTTTGGCTCTACTAGATCATGCTACATTACTTTACAAAGTCATTGTGCCAATTTATTTATACTCCTCTCACCAATAACAGATGATTTCCCATCTCTCCAGGTCTTCACTAACACTTGTTTCTGTGCGTTACCCACAAGGCTGTCCCACAGCTGCTTCTCTTTCACTCCCCAGCCCCTAAAAAACATTATACTTAAAATACCAAGAGTACTTCCTATGTTCTGAATTAGCTCTGGCTGATACAGCATCTCACACCAACATTGACTTCAGTGATTTCCTAACTGAAGGGCTCCCTGATTCCAACAACTGCCCTGGAAATGATTATCAATCAATCAATTAATCATCAATCAATTCATCACAGCCAGAGATCTTTCCAAAACACAACTCTGAACAAATCACTCTCCTCCGGTCAAAACTCTACATTTTTCCTCAGGATAAACTTCAGGCTCCTTGGCATAACAGTCCACAGTCTGACCCCTAATGACCTCTGCAGGCTTGTTTTTTGCCACTCTCTTCCTCATTCTTCATGTGCCATTAAGTCTTTAGTTCCCTGCACATGCCATGATGTTTCTAGCTTAAGGATTTCTGCTCATGCTGCTCCTTTCCCTGTGAACGCCTTTCTGCTCCTCAATTCCACTTCAGAGAGGCTAACTTTTCAACAAATGTTCTTATTCTCTCTTCTGCCACCATAGTATAGAGCTGTCACTGAGAAGTATCTGCTTAAGCAGGGACTACATTGTCCAGTCCCTATAACAGTTAGATCATCTGAATGAGTTACAGCCAATGGAATATGAGTAGAAGTGATGTATACTACGTTTAGGGCTGCCCCATAAAAACCTATTACATATTAGAGGCTCAGTATGGAAGAAACCCGGCCCCTGAATCACTAGCATTACAGTCTTTACAGCAAGGGAAGTCCTGGTCTTGGTCTCCCACATCAGGAGTCCTGAGTTTTGGAGTGCCTTTCTTGAAATTTTCTAGGATTTCTTAGTACCTGGGACTGGCCAGTGCTGGCAGTGTTATCTGGGCAGGGCGCCCTAAGCTTAGACCACTCCTCATATTTCCCCCTTGGGAGTGTTCTCTGACCCCCTACCTAGGGCTAGCTTCATGAACACAGAGCCCCATGCTTTACGCTTGGTTCAATGCTCTGCTGTTGCCATCTTGGAGTTCTTAATTTTTTAACAAGAGGACCCATGTTTTTATTTTGCACTTAGTTCTATGTCCTTCTCTCATTCTCATTAGCCAACCATCTGTATTTTAGTCATCTGTTCATATGTTTGCCTCTCCTATTAGACTATAGACTCCTTGAGGGCAGGGATTTCTGCCCATGAGTCTTAGCCTTTAGCATCATACTCAGGGCCTAGAGAATAGAAGTATTCCACAAGTGATTTTCAAATCAATACCATTCGATGAGGGAGGCATCTGGATAGTGTAGGAAGAGCACAGGAATGATAAGACATGGATTATATTGCTAACTTTCCAACTGTTTTCCTATATAATCTTAAGCCATTTTCCTCTCCTGAGCTCAAATGTCCTTAGGCATAAATTGGAGATTATAATACCTACTTTTCATGGCTTTCCTGATGAATAAATATAAAATATGAGAAGTATTTCACAAACTCCCTGAATCATAGGTGATGTTCAAAAGACGGTAGTTTTTATACTAGTAGATGCTCAGTAAATACTTGTTATTTAATAATTAATCCAGCAATTATTTGAGAACCTACTATGTGCTGGGCATTGTTTGGGGCACTAGAAATATAACAATGAATGTCATAGCTCTCCAGGAGTTTATGCCTTAATAGAAGAAAATATCAATTAAAAAAAATGGACACAAAGGACACAAAGGAACACAAGGCAGAGTAAGAAAGACACGAAATGCTAAAGGGGCGAAGCCCCTAAAGGATCTTAGATAGGATGGTCAGGGAAAGCACTAGTGATAAGGTAACCTTGCAGCAGGGACATAAAGGGAGAGAAGGAATCTTTGAGCAGAGACATGAAGAGAAGAGGTGAGCCATGAGAATACCTGGAAAGAATATTCTGGGTAGAGACCAGCGATTATGAACATTTTGAAGAATATGCTTGGTGAGTGCATGGAGCAGCAAAGAGGCCAGTGTGGCTACAGCAGAGTAATCAAGTGAGAGGGAGGTGAAGAATAGATCAATGAGGTAGGAGGTAAGAAACAGATCATGTAGGGCCTTGTAGGCCACAGTAAGAAGACTTTTGTGTTGTTTGTTTGTTTGGATGAGTGAGATGAGAAGCCACTGAGGGATTCTTAGCAGAGAACTGTCACAATCTGACTTTCATTTCAGAAGAATCACTCTGGCTTTCAGGTGTAAAATAAATCACAGTGAGTGTATATGAGGAAGAGCAAGAGAAGGAGGCAACAGCAGAATCAGGGCCACCAGTTAGTAGGCTATTTAAAGAGTATAAGACTCATATAATGATGGTTTGGGATAAGGAGGTAGAGATGAAGTGATGAGAGTGATTAGGAATATGGATATTTATTGATCATAGAACCAATAAGATATTGGTGGAAAGGCTACTGGAAAAGAGAGAGAGGAATAAAAGATGATTTCAAAATTATTAGCGTTGCCACTTACAGAAATGGGGGAGACTTTGGGGAAGTGGTTTGGGGGATTAGAAATTACGTTTGCTTTTGGACAAGCTATACTTCATATGCTTATCCAAGCCAAGATATTGAGTTAACAATTGGATGTATGATTCTGGAGTTCAGGAAAGAAGTCTAAGTAGAGACAATAAATTAAGGAGTCATCAGCTAACATATGGTATTTTAAGCCATGAGAGTAGATGAAATCATCAAGGATATAACACTGACTAAGAAGAGACCAAAGAACAAGCTCTGGTGTATTTCAAAATCTAGAGATCAAGGAAATGAAAGGAAACCAGGAAAAGGAGACCTGGAAAGAGAATTAAAAGTGGTTTCTTAAAGCCAAAAAAGAGTGCAATTTGAAAGTATGAATGGTTGATTGTGTTAAAAGCTTCTGGTTTTATTACTTCATCATGGAAAGTATTGACATAGAATACTCTGTCATGAAATATATTCCGCTATAGAGTTAGTAGATGCAGGCTCAAATCCATTAGCTGCTTCCTTTATCAAATGTGAATATGAATTTCTGAATACTATTTTCTCAAATTGCTATGGGTCATATATAAAATAATAGTTGTGAAAACATTTAATGAAATACTTTACTGTTCAACTATCTATAATACACACTCTGCAATTAGGACCCTTCATTGTTCTCGTAGCTAAGACCTCACCTAGCACACTCATTGATACCAGCTCTATACTAGGACCCTAATCTGGGATATGAGGACAGAGACAGTACAACATACCGCTGTTCTCTGCCCTCGGGCAGATCCCAATCTGGGGTGTGTGTGTGTGTGTGTGTGTGTGTGTGTACGTGTGTATGTACAGCTGTGGAGGGATGCCTAGAGCACTGCAGGAACATGGAGGAACTGCAGGGTAAGAGGAATTGGTAGTAAAATAACAGCCCCAAGACACCACAAAAATTGGAAAAGAGGAAATATTCTGGGCTATTCGTTTCCTGAGCATGAATCATGGAAGTGGCAGCTGGCTCCTGAAATGCCAGTCATTTTTATCTCTCTCACCTTCTGACTCACTTGGAGCATCAGCACTGTTAGCTGAATCAATACTTTCTCCTTGACCCAAGCAATTGATTTTCACAATATGCTTCTTTGTCAAAGAAGACCAAGAAGTACAAATGCAGAAAGACTGTTACACTCCCTGAGAGAGAGTAAAGAACAGCAAGGGAAAACTGTGTGTTGGCGCAGAAGTGGACTACAGGGTCACAGTAAGCTCAAGGCTGGGGATTCTAGGAAGGGGGAAGGTTGAGAAAAGAGCAACTAAGGGAGCCATCCCAGGAGCTCCTGGCATCACTGTGCGGTGCTGCCATCAGCAAGAGGAAAGAAATTCACACTGGGAAGCCCAGGACTAGGCAGCCAGTAAGTGACACAGAGTAAGGCAAGGAAACAAGCTACATTTCCACCAGGCTGACAAAAGAGGCCAGGGCAACAGCAGTTAGAACAGTACAAACCTTTTCCAGAGGCTAAGGAGACCTGGGTCTCTGCCCTACAGCCTACTTCACCTAAGATCAGGAGCCACCTGACAGTCACTTACAAGCTCTTCACATCCAGGTCCACAGGGGGGAAAGTCCAGTCCTTTCAAAACCAGTGATCCTCAATTCTGGCTACAAATACCAATGCCTGGGTATGGATTCTGATTCAACGGATGAGAAGGGAGGCAATCGGTATTTTTTAGAGGCTCTATAAGGATTCCCATGTGCAGTCAATGTATAGAACCACCGACTTAGACCACCCTGAAAAGCAACCTAGTTCACTTGAAAGATCCCATCCATCCATCCATCCATCCATCCATCCATCCATCCATCCATCGATCCTCCACCCAACAGGTGTTTGTTGAATGTTACGAAGTACTTAGACCTGGATGACAATCACAACCCAGATACTTATTAGCCATGTGATTTTGGCACATTACTGCTTTTTAACTTAAATTTCTTTAAAATAAGAGTAATAATACTACCTATTTCACAGGGTTGTTTAGAAGATCACAAGAAATTACATGCTAGAAATGCTTTCTAGTAATAATCACTCAATACTTGCACATTTTCCTACTCCTTTTCTTAATGAATTGGAAAATGGAAGAGTTGGCCTTGGGGAGGGGAAGCAGAATGTAAAGGGCACTTATGCTATGACTCACAGGGACACAGGGGAATCAATACCAAGTTAGCCTATTGTTGGTCATTGTGTTTCTGTTCATGTAACTAGAGCAATTAGGACTCTGCATTGTTCTTGTAGGTCTCAGCTAGCACACGGTTCTTTGGGACCTGGGGTCCTTCCATGCTCCCAGAAGTTGTATAAGACCTGGATTATTCAGGCCTTGCTACCTGCCTATGCATAAACTACTAGTTCTGTGCATAGGCCTGCACTTGGCAGGACTGGAGGGGCACAGACTTGAGTGTGGCAGACTTACATTTCAGCTGGTTCAGTAACTTATGAGTAAATCATTTAACATCTGAACATCCATTTCTTCAATTCTGTATTGAGAATATGATTATTGATTCAGCTCACAGACTCCAGAGTTAAGCATCCTGGGTTGAGTCTTGATTCTGTTACTGTTTCCTCTTGTAAAGTGGAGATAATAGCAATATGTACCTTATGAAGCTGTGGTGAAGATAAAATAATCCACTAAGATGTTTAAAACACTATCTGGCATGTAGTAGGCTATCAATATTATTTTTACTATTATTATCATTACCTCTACGTGTTTGTCTTAAACCATTTTCTGCTGCGATTACAGAATACCACAGACGGTAATTTTCTAAGAACAGAAGCTCATGGTTCTGGAGGCTAGGAAGTCCAAGAGCATGGTGCCAGTGTCTGGTGAGGGTAAACCCATGGTAGAAGGCAGAAGCAAGACAAAAGACAAAAAGGAAGCCACATTCCCAGAATAACTAACCTACTCTCCTGACAACAGCCTTAATCCATTCATGAGGGCAGCCTTAATCTGTGCATGACCTAATCAACTCTTAAAGGTCCCATCTCTTAATACTGTCACAATGGCACTTAAATTTCGACATGAATTTTGGAAGGGATATTCAAACCATAGCACTCCTTGAATGCCCATGGAAGCCTATGATCAGCTGAGCAGCCTCATTGCCAATACAAGCTTCAAAACACAGCTAATTAATCCATTAAGGCAGCAGTGTCAATGACAACTTAAAATGTGTACAATTTATCTTTTTTTTTTTTTTTAAATTTCCAGACCTGTCATCTCTCACAGGATAATGGCTTCTAGGCAGGCCCAGCATTCTGTATGATGTTCCTGGGGAACTCCCATAGGGGTTCCTGAAGGTGTGTGAAAGATGGAATCCTTACCAGAGCTTTTCAGAAAAGGGGAAATAAATGACCTCACAGCATCCCTTCTATGCATCCTGTGCCTCTGTGGCTCATCAAGTGGCCATTTTGTGCCCTGAATGCCTAACTATTGAGGCTTGAGCAACAGATTAAGGTCAAAAGGAGCTTATTAGCTGACTTAGTAATGATTATTGTTGATAGAAACAGTCTTACAAATAGCATTTTACAGTTTACAAAGTCCTTTCCTATATATCATTTCACTGGATTCATTCATTCAATCATTCACCAAACACTCACTGGGTATTTACTATGTGCAAGGCTCTGTGTGAGGTAACAATCAGTCAACAAAATATATTTAAATGCTGAGCATACAGTAGCAAACAAGTCTCTAGATATGAATAACAAAAATTCACAATCAAAATCAGAGAAGTTGTACCAGATTAAAGAATAGGCAAGACACAGGTGCTGTGATGGAATCAGCGTAGGTGTAGGACATGCTACAAGCAAAAGAGTGACAGTTCTATCTGGGAGGGATTGGACAAGAAAGACTTCATACCTGGGACCCATGTCTTAGGACCAAATGTTAAGTTCCAACTGATCCTACTGCCATACCTGAGTCAGTTCTGCCACCTGGTTCTCCTAGATGATGGAGGCCCACTCATGTGATCTCTGAGCAATATCCACTCCTTGGTTTATCTAAATCTGTGTGCTATAATTGCTCCTGTAAGGTTTAGAATTTTCAAAGTGTGGTTGCCAGCTCATAATTATAGTTATACCTTTAATAAACAGGCATAATATTTACTACTCTTTGAATCCCACAGGATTACTATGAGCATTACATGAGATCATGGATAGAGACATAATGCCAATGATATAAAGGGCCCTTTTTGAATTCTTAATATGTACCAGACATCAAGTACTTTATGCAAATCTTTGCTCATCTTCACATTGTTTATACATAGATATGAATTCCTTCTCTTTTATAGAAGTTCAGTGACTTATCCAAGGTCATATAAGTAGAAAGCAGCAGAGTTTATCTACTGCCAAAAGCCATTTTATTATTATGTGTCTCTCTCCTGTATATCACATTGCCTCTCCAAAGTGAAAATAAATAAATACATACATACATACATACATACATACATACATACATACATACAATCACAAATGGAACACCTGCCATTTGCCAGGCACCAAAATAGGCATTTTGTTTGATATGAAACTCACAACAAGATATCTCTTTTTAAAACAGGTATCTTTTTTCAAAAAGATTTAAACACTAAGGCAACTGATGCTCAGAGAGGATGAAAAAAAATCAAACAGTTTGTTGACGGTAAAGCCGGGGTTTGAACCCAAGTTGTTGACTCAAAAATTGTTGTCTTTCCACTATATCACACTATCTCCCAAGATCCTCAGTTTGCTGCTAGCTGCCTGTTGCTTTCCTTCCTTGGTACTTACTTTTTCCATCTGCAAAATTTATGACCTCTAAGAGCTCTTTCACCTTTGAGGTTCTCAGGTTCTAAGATATAAACAGGTAGAGATGAAAGGCAGACAGAAAGACATTCTGTACTAGGAAAGCAGGGATACAGGATTGCAAAGATAAGAGAACATTTAGGAAAAGTCAGACATTATGGGGCTGGAGTTAGAGCAACTCCATTCTTTGGATAGGGGGACAGAGGAGGCTTCATAAAGGAAGTAGCATTTAAGCCAGACATAGAGGGATGAGGATAAGCTTGAAATGTTAAAAAGATGGGCACTATTTCAAGAAAAGGAAAAACACAAAAAGGACTCAGAGACCTGCAATTAAAATTAAAGTGCGTTTGAATAACGGTGATTTGTCTGATGTGGTTTTTATCCCAGGAAGGAGCAGAGGAATCAAGGGGAAAGAGGTTGTAATGATGAATTTCACCACAGTGGTAGCAGTGGTTTCAGCTGGATTTTTGGGCCACCCATAGGTAGCAACTTTTGCTCCTGGTCTTCATTAAGGTGCCACACAGTTCCTGACAATTTGAGTTGCATGACTAAGCTGGAGTAGTGCTCTGCTGTGGAAAGCTGATGCAGTCCATGGACATAGGCAGTGTTGGCAGAGGCCTTCTGCATCTTTCACTGTGGGTCTTGGGGTAAAGACAAGTTATATTTGCCTGCTATACCCACAAATATAAGCAGGCAAATATAAGTAGGGGAGCCTACAAATACCCGGCCTGTCATGTCAGACTTAAGTCTGACAGAATAATTACTAAATGATTTAAAATTTTTCCTATTAGTTGTGATCTCTCGGCTCATTCCATTGTATTATATTTGGGAGGCATGCACTGTAAAAGAAAGAACACAGCTTTTAGGAGAAAACAGATTTGAGGTGGAATTCTGGCTTCACTTTTAACTAGCTGTTTTCATCTCAGACAAGTTATTCAAATGCTCTCACCCTCATTTTTCTTATCTGTAAAATGAGCATAATATTTTTCTTACAGAATTGTTATAAGGTTTTGATACAAGAAGCACACCTTGTACAGTTCCTGATACTTAGGATTGAGAATGGACGTCAACCCATGCTTTTTTCTAATCCAGATGTGGAACTAGCTCAAAAAGAGGAAAGAATGTGGGCAATCAAATGTATGTCTCTGTTCAGGTAACGAGGCATGATGGTGGGAATTGAACAATGAGAACTCATGGACACAGGAAGGGGAACATCACACTCTGGGGACTGTTGTGGGGTGGGGGGAGGGGGGAGGGACAGCATTAGGAGATATACCTAATGCTAAATGACGAGTTAATGGGTGCCGCAAAACAACATGGCACATGGATACATATGTAACAAACCTGCACACTGTGCACATGTACCCTAAAACCTAAAGTATAATAATAAAAATAAAATAAAATAAAATAAAAAGAAAAAAAAGAAAAAGGGGCCCAAGATAGCATTGTTTTAAATAAAAGTCTTAAATTCCCTTTCAATTTCCTTGTTTAAATCACTTAAGAGGAGCCTTCTGCAGTTCTGCTAATGAAGTCATCCTCAAAATCACTTTCAGACAGACTATTGCTCAATAATAAACTGACTGCATGATAATATACACACCCAAGCCGCCAAGTTGGGTGATTTTTTAAGATCAGAATCCATACAAACAGTCATTGAGAGTCTTAAGGGGGTCATTTGCAGAGATTGGATTTCTCCAAAAGAAAAGAATATACCTGTTTTATTCTCTTTATTTTGCCAGCTCATCAAGAAGAAAAAGGATGAAAAAACTCTAATGCCTATGGTACAATTCATCATGGGGAATTTTATGGCAGAAAAATATTTTCAATTTATAATGGCAGTAATAAGTGACATTGGGCAAAGCCTGCAAGATTTTTTTTCCTACCAGGTGTCAGCCAGGAATAGAAGAGGAATGTAATCATTACTCATCCCTGGATGCTGAATGTTTAAAGGCATCTTACACAATAGCATGCATTTTATTATCCTGCTATACACCAGGCAGAAAAATTTTACCAAAACTATAATTTGCTGTTTATAATGGAGTCCAATTCAGGTCACATGGTGGGTAAATTGGAGGGTCCTCTCCTTGTCAGAACCCTAAGGTTTATTTTGTCAAGTCCAAACAAAAGGGTGGGTCTCAAAAAGGGAGCCATATTGTAGTGTTTGGTTTAAATTTTTTTTTTTAAACACACACACAGACACACACACACACACACACACATACACAAAGACATACACACACTACTTCATTGGCAGAGTTTTCTGATAATTAGAATGTAATGGTAGAAAACTCACTGAGCATTATTTCCAAAATCCACTATGTTTCCTTATACTTCATGGTCCTTAATTCCCTTAATTGATTTCATATGGCCAAGGCATTCTTCCCTGTTTTCACTCTCCAATCTGGAAACGGGAAGTCACCAAGACCTGTGAGTACTTACCACTGTCACTATCATCATAATTCTGCTGCCCCCATCACCTTCATTCATCATTCACTCATTTATTTATCCATTCATTCTACACTTACTCAAAAACTCAAATCAACGAATATTTATTGTATGTTAATATGTCAAGCATTAAAAATGTAACTGATTATTTCATAATTCCCTGTTTTCAAGACAAGGGCCATCTAATTTAGTAGAGCAGATAGCTGAACAATCACACCACTGCATGATTGCAAGATTGCATGATAACACTCTGCTAGAGGATATACTTCATACAGAGATTCAAAAGTAACAGAAGCTGAATAACAAATTTAGCATAGAGGTGCCAAAAGAACGCTTCCTGGAGGGGATGTCCTTTTTAAAGTTCAATTGCGATGGATGAGTGAGCATTTTCCAGTAGGAAATGGATAGAAAGTCAGGATAGGCAGAAGAAGGAATATGATGTACAATGGTGAAATAGTATGGCATAAGCATAGAACAGAAAGCAGTCAAGTTTAGCTGAAGAACCAAGCCTAAGCGTGTTGATTAACTTGTTATAGGGAAGGTGTTTTTCTGTATGCTCTAGAATCTCAGATGTGAAGAAACACAGCCACTTATCTCAGAGTTACTAATTTATAATTAGGGAAACTTTCTTCTTCTTTGGCAAGTTAACTGACTCGACTTTGTTGTGCTTTTGTTATTTGTTTTGTTTTGGGGGTTTCTTTTTGTTTGTTTTCTTGTTTGTCTTGATGGTCTCTGTTTTATCCTTCGAGGGACCTAAATGAAGAGAGAGTAAAATGTGAAAATCTGGGATCAGAAATCGCCCTGTCAGAGAGAACAGGAACTACTCTAAGGAAAAAACAAATGTTCCTAGAGATAGCAGGAATAACAAGAAAGGAATCCCAAGGAATAACAAGAAAACCGAAGTGCTAGAGCAGAGTGAGGAAACAGAAGAATAGTAGGCAATAAACAAAGAGAGCAACTTAGGAGCCAGATGACATGTGGCCTCTTGAGCAATATGGTAAAAGTTCTGGACTTCATTCTAGGTGAATGCTAAGCCACTGAAGGATTAAGAATAGAAAAATGAAATTATAGGACTCTCATTTTAAAAGAAGCAATCTGGTTTCTGTGTGGGGCATAGACTGCAGAGGGGAGTGGGGACATAAATGAGGGATTTTTTAGGAGAGGGGCATCTAAACAGACTGAAGATGATTGGAGCTTAAGCCGGTGGTAATGATAGAGGAGATGAGAAGTGGTTGGAATCAAGACATATTTGAATGTCATTACTTAACTGTCTCTCTCCCATTTTACTTAACTCCTCAAATGACTAAACTGTTCATTCTATAAATAGAGAAGCTGAGTCCTAGAGGGGAAGGACTTATCTAAGGCCACACAGTGGGTCCATGGCAGAGATGGACCTGGGACCTAGATATGCTGCCTCTTTTTTAGCCTCCCAAATTTTCTACCACCTTCTTCCAGTCCAAGTCAATTGCATTGTTTTTCATAAGCTTGCAACACCATCTTCCTGATGGCATTTTAAGAAAACCAGACGGCATTCAGCAGAAAGCCTGCCCAGCATCAAGAGAAACCAGGACTTTGATGTGCTCCAATTGGAGCACAGAATATATGTAGAAAATACCAAGCAAATGTTTGGACTAGAAATCCAAAATAACATGTATTTAACTTTGCAATTTAGAAAGCTAAATTCAAACATGTGTCTTGTTGGTTTTCCAGAAAATAGAGAATCTTGAAGCATAGAATTAAATAAACACCAGCCACAACTGTGATCTCTTTCTCCCTCCCTCCCTCCCTCCCTCTTTTCTTCCAGCATTTTCTCTAATTCTTTTCAAACTCTCTCTTTCATTAAATTAGGAACTTTCCATATGTTTGGTCTGTATAAGGCACCTAATTCACGTTGGCTAATACCATAATATACGGTGGACACTCCTTATTTCCCACTTGCATTATACATGGCCAGCTTTCTGGGCCTTTACTCATGTTATTCCTCTGCCTGCTCTCTTCCTCAATGCCCTCTATTTGTCTGAAATGCACTCTTTGTAGTCTCCTTCTTCAAAGGCTATTCCACAGTTCTCCCTGCCATTTAATTGGCTACTTTATTCCTCTTAAATCTTGTTGCAAAAATATAGCTGGGAGATCCTCAATTTCTTCAACTTTACAGTACAGATAAAAATATTTCTATTTGTCCCACAGAGATTTGCAAAGATTAAATGAATAGATATCCATGAAATAGCTTTGAAAAGAGTAAAGTGTTCCAGTGTTAGTATTAGTCTTTTACCCTCCCTCCCTTTTTCCCTCTCTCCCCCTTCCTTCCTTCTTTCCTTGTTTCCTAAATTCTTAGGAAAATATACCCTTCCTTTGTTGGGACATGAGGTGCCCCAAACTTATAAATGTAATAGATTTCATCATTAGCCAGAATGTTAACTAGACAAGCAGTCTCCTTCAGCATCTAGGGCCAGTCTACCCTATAGGATTGTTGTAATAGTATCTACCCTATAGGATTATTATAATGGTTCAATTAAAAGATGCATGTAAGGTTCTTTCACTCATTTCCAGCACATGATAATTGACAAAATAACAACAGCTAACATTCATCAAACACATGTGTTAGGCAGATTCTAAGCATATTACTTGTATTAATTTAATCTTTGAGACAACTCTTTGAGGATTCTTATTATCCCAATTTTATAGATAGAAAAACTGAGGCACAGGAAGGTTAAATTACTTGCCTAAGATCCTACAGATTGAAAATGACAGAGTTAGGATTTGAGCCAGGTAGTGTGACTCCATATCCTGTTCACTTATACATTGTGGTGAACTGTCTCTAAATAAGCAGTAGACTTAATTGCTGTTATTAATGAGGTCAGCACCAGAAAGGAGAGAAGCAAATGTGGTGCCTTGGAAAGCCTCACAAAAATCCTTCACAGCACTGCAGCCCTGCCGAGTTGATTCAGAACATAGAAATACCTGATGGTTCCTTTCAAAATGGCTCCTGCTGACAAAATTCCAGATCCCCACACTTTGCTCTTTGGCATTAATTAAAACAAAGGAGTTAATCAAGATAAACTTCCACACCTGCCCAGCACCAGCCTGGAAGTTTATCATGTCTAAATATGTTTCTCATGCATTTACTGCAAATTAGTTTCTGAAAGTGAATTTCAAGGTCTAGTGACTCTGAGGTTCCTTAACTCCATTTTCATTAAGTTTTCACAAATGATCTACTGTTGCATTATTCTTTTATAGTGCAGATTTAAGGCCCCACTATGAAAAGCAATTATGCTGTCAGAAAAGTGTATTTTGACTTATTAAAAAATCTGAAAGGTTTCAGAAAACTATTTATTTAAGTTCTCATCAGGAAAGTATTTTGACAGTCCTCAGAAAAAAAGCACTTTTCAGTTGCATACTATTTGGAATAGCCTCACAAGGCCTTTCCGCAGCACATATGTGGGGTAGTGGAACAAGCACAGTACAGAGCATCAAGAGGCTGTGAGTGCTACTTCCGGCAGAAAGGCCTTGGGTCTCTCTGTCCTCATCTGAAAAAATACAGAGGTTGGACACAGTAACCTCCAGAATAACAAGTGTACAGAGGTTCTATGATTACAACTGCCTGTACTGAGCACCTACTATGTCTCAGGGATGGTGTATATCTAACTCCGAGAGGCATACTATATCATTCCCATTTTATAGATGAGGAAACTGAAGCTTAAAATGGTTAGATGACTTACCCAAGGTCACTCAGTAGACAGTAGATTTGGGGTGTAACCTCTATTGTATATTTTATGGCAGAGGTCCCCAAACCCCCAGCCTTGGACAGGTACTGGGCCATGGCCTGTAAGGAACCAGGCAACACAGCAGGAGGTGAGCAGTGGGCAAGGAGTGAGAATTACTGCTTGAGCTCTGCCTCTTGTCAGATGAGTGGCAGCATTAGATTCTCATAGGAGTGAGAACCCTATTGTGAACTCCACAAGTGAGGGATCTTGGTTGTGTGCTCGTTATGAGAATCTAATGCCTGATGATCTGAGGTGGAGCAGTTTTATCCTGAAACCATCTCCCCCTCCACCCCCAGTGGAAAAATTCTCTTCCACAAAAACAGTCCCTGGTGCCAAAAAGGTTGGGGACCACTATTCTGTGATATATACACATGATGAAATAGTATTGAGGGGAAAAAAAACAGAAAAAACTGTTGATATATTCAATAATATGGATGGTTGACTTAAATAAGTCAGATATAAAAGAGTTCATACTCTTTGACTCCATTTATATTTATATCAAGTATTTATATAAAGTTCAAGAACAGACAAAACTAATATGCAGCAATGGAATCAAAAGTGGCTGCCTATGGAGGGGCAGAGAGTGAATAGACAGAAGAACTTTCTGAGGTGATAAAAATATTGTAAATCTTGGTAGGGATGGTTACAAAGATGTACACATTATCAATGCCCATGGAATCAAATGCTTAAATTCAGTGCATTTTACTGTACATAAACCTCAAAAAAGGTGCATGTGGCTAACGGGCAGTTTGTTTGGCTTGTGAACCCCATGCACTGACACCAGTATGCAAAGACTTGCCTCCTTTGAATAGACTGGGGCAGTGCGCCCAATCTCTAGGAACCTAAAAGGCAGGGATAGCACTCTTCTCTGCTTGTTGTTTCTCCATCTATGCAGGCCTCTGATGATGCTGGGCAAGATCTCTGCATTGAGAGAACGATCAAGGCTTGTGTTTGTGCCTTTGTCCTGTATGACTATGGGTCAGTAATTCCCCTTCTTGGATACTAGTTTCCTCATTTTAAAATAAACAGTCTCTAAGCACCTTTCTAGCTCTAAACTTACCTCACTTCATACCGAGGTGCTTTTTTCATGAAAAGTCCCCACACCTAGTTGCTTTCATTATGGAAAGCTGGACTGAGTGCAACAGAGGTAGGGAAGCTGAAGGGAGATGGTCAAGTTGGGGGATATGGACTTAGTCCATCCGTATCTTCTCGTATGTAATTGTAAGTAATATCATGAAATAATATGAAGTGTGAAATAGTCAGGAGGGTGAAGCCTCAGACATGATCCCAGTTTAGGTCTCAGTCCATGGACAGAATAAGGATTCCGTTGTGTCTTATTTTTAGCTTGTTTTTTGTATGCCTGCTCTATTCTAGACACTGACTAGTATCCTTTAAAGGCAGTCCCTCATGTCATTCTCAATCCTGTGGGGTAGGCATCGTTATCCCATTTTATAGGTGAAGAAAGGTTAAATAATTTGCCTGAGGTAGGTGACTTTCTTACAGCGTAGCTAGAATCTGATTCATATGTCTCTACTTTGAACCTCTATCTTAAAAGACAGTGTTGGCCTGAAGTTAGCCTCTGGGTCAGAGCTCAGCCTGAAGCCAAGTTTAAGAGGCTCAGTCTGTGACCAAGATCAGTGATCAGTATAAGACAGGGGTTAGAAAGAATTGTTCATTTTTTGGCAGATATTATTTTTGAAACCAAAGCATTGGGGATAAAAAATACATTCCAGATTGGAAAGAAAAGATAACTAATTTGAAGGTGGCACCCACTGTTTGTTACGCAGTAAGGGCTGCAACAGGAACAATTAGAAGACTCTTATTCCATGTAACCCTAAAATATACCATTTGATGAAGGTATTACCAGGCTCATATAGATCAAGCAACTGGCCCAAATTTGTCAAATTTAAAACATTCTCATAAACACCTAATTCTACCTCTACTCCGTAGTGTGTAGTGTGTGCAAGTGTGTGTGTGTTGGGAAATACGTAAACAGAATAAAGGTTACAGTACAATGCTAGGGATGCCCTCAAGCAAATTCTTTTTCTTTTTTAATTGATATAAATTTCACTAAGTGAAATCTAGATTTTCACTAAGTTGTTGTGGAGATAGTCCCATAACTATTCACGGCTATAATTTTAAAATGCCAAGCCATCTATATGAATTAAGGAATGAAAAATAAAGTTATCTTTATAATATATTTGGATCTATTTCCTGGCCAATTAACTGTGTACATATCACATTTTAGGGTGAATTGCTCTACTGCAGCCTCTTCCAACTTCCTAATGAAACATACAGGAAAGGCAAAGAAATAATAATAATTTACAATATCCACAATTAGAATGACAGTCTATTGCTAGAAACTGGGAGTTACTTCTATGAACTCTAGTACTGCCAGAACTGGGCTAAAGAAAACATTTAGTGGCCTACTTATGCTTTGTCTCAAGAAATAGAACAGGGCCTTCCACTGAAAGAAGGTGGGAAAAAACCCCAATTCATCCCTTGACCACTATCTATGGGACTCAAGAGCTATAACAGGCAGCAAACTGGCATTCCTTCCTCTATTTCATAAGCATTGCTATTTGAGGCAGCCAAAGTACTTCTATCTTCAATCCCTGCTCAAACCTTTCTCCCCCTAGACATATCTTACTGCATTTATTCGATGACTTCAACTTTCAGAAAACATCAAGGGCACTGATTATGGTATGCTGCATCCTAGGAACTGTCATCTACACTTGTAAAACAATGTAGTCAAGCATGACAAACAAGATGTGGTAACAGGGTTATTAGAGATAGTAGCGTTGGGGTTTGGTGTGCTTGTTTGTTTATTTAATGTGCTACAGAGAACAAAGTAGTGTAGGTTAGAGAAGATCCCATCTCAGTACATCACAGACTGGATGTGTTAGTTCAGGTGCTCTGAAAATCTGACATCAAACAGCCTATATGTGCAATAAATTTACTTTGGGAAATGGCTGTGAGAGAAAATGAGGAGGGAACTGTGAGAGGCTGGGATTGCAGTCAGATATGATGTAGGTATTCAAGGGTATGACCTTGAGTGAAGGATAAAGGGAAAGAAGGACGAAAGTTTAGGTAGAAGTGTCTTAGACTACAGTGCAGTTCTAAGGAAAGATAGACAAGGCCAACAGAGAGAGCTTGAGCCAAGTTTGCCTGTCAGAAGAGTCCCCCATTACCCCAGGAATAGGACAGCCTTAATATCCCAACTGAGCTGAGCTTTTTCTGGGGGCAGCCTATGGAATGTGTTTCCTCTGTGCAAATGCAGCAGTGGATTTCAGCACAGCAGCTGGGACCCTCAGTCAATTACAGTTCTTGCATGAGAAGTACTCTGCTGGCTGCCACACTGGGAGAAGTGTACAACTTAGCCTCCTGTTATAGACCTGAGGAGGAGATATGAACACAGTGATGAGAAATGCCACATCCTATATTTCATCCACAAAGTCTAGTTAGATTCCCATAAATTTTATTTTTTTATTTTTTAATTTTTTTTATTTTTATTTTTTATAAATTTTATTTTTATAAAAGCTTGATAGAGGAGAAATTTATGAACCAAAGTCTAATGGAGTCTATACACATTCTTATTACTTCCCCATTTGACTCACCTATTTGGCGAGTGAAGTAATTGGATGAACCTTGGAGAATGACTAAAAAATACTATAAATTTAAATATGTGGTGACTCTAATTAGAGTTGTTATTCTGGATAAATTTATTGGCTAAATATCAAACAATTCCTATTTCTGGCACCTTGTATAAGCTATTGATCTGGCAAACACTTTTCTCTTTATCAGTTTTCAAAGACCACAGGAAACAGATTCTCCCTGTCAGGGACCATAGCATACCTTCCCTATATTTTTGTAGGGCTATTTCAATTCTCTTGCTTTTTTATCATAATCTAGTCTGCTGAGCTCTTGATTATCTTGACTCCCACAGATCGTCCCAATGGTACACTATGTTGACAGCTACAATATTATAAGGAGGAAGTTGCAAGTGCCATAAATGCTTTACAAGACACAGAATGTGAGAAAGTGAGAGATAAATCTCATAAAAATCCAGAAGCCTATCATTTCAGTGAAATTGTAAAATGTCTAGGGGTCTGGGGCATATTGGAATATCCCCTCCAAAGTGAAAAATAAGTTGTCATATTTTGTACTAAAGAAGCACAATGACAGGTGGGCCTTTCTGGATTTTGAAGGAAACATGCACCACATTTGACTGTGTTGTTCTTTTATTGAATAATCGGTAATGTTACCAGTTTTTGGTGGAGCCCACAGAAAAAGAAGACTGTGCAGTGGGTCCAGACTACAATGAATGTTGCTCTCGTTTGGACCTTATTACCCAAGAGACCCAAAATTACTGTGGTCAGTAGGGATGCTCTGTGAAGCCTATGGCAAGCTCCAGTAGGAAAACCACACAGAAGATTCCTACAGGTAAGAGAAACCACCTCAACTATCTTGCGAAACAGCTGCTAGTTGTGTTGTAAACCCCAATAAAGATGAAACATCTGACTCTGGGACATCAAGTGATTACATGGCCTGAATTGCTCCTCATGAACCAAGTATAATCTGACTCCCAGGAAGCCATAAGATTGAGCCTACTATCCACCAACAAGTGAAAATGGTGTAAGTGATATAGTGGCATATAAGGTTCTAATAGATATGAAGATGCAAGTAAGTTGCATGAACAGGTAAGTTGGATTCCTAGAGCATTTCTTCCTGCAGCACTGTTTCTTTTCCTTCAGTTTACACTATGACTTCAAAGGAAATTCTGTGGAACTGATTGAAGAATAAAAAATCTGCATGGCATGCTGGTATCAATCAGAAGTGGACCGCTATAGTTTTATAGTCCCCAAATCAGAGGTATCCCTGAAAGATAATAGTAATGGGGAATCTTTCCAGTGCTCAGAACTTCAAGCAGAACATTTGGTTGTCCACTTTGTTTGAACAGAGAGATGGCCAGAAGTACATGTCTTCTTATTAATAGCCTAATGGTTTTGCTAGATGATCAGAAACTTGGAATGAAGAAGATTGGAATATTGTTATCAGGGAGATCTGAGCAAGACATTTGACAATGGAATTATTGGGATGGGAAGAGTGTGAATGTTTTATATTTTACGTAAATCTAACTAAAGAGTACCCACTGTAGAGGGGGTTCCCAAATATCATGTAGATAAAATAATGCATTCCTTGGATGTCAGTTAGTCTCCTTATCTAGCCTTCCAAGTTCTGGCTTGATGGATCAATATACAAAGAGGCCATGGCAGCAGGCTACACAACTTGCACTTTTCCTGAATATCGAATCTGCCAGTAGCAGAGACCAATACTGATTCTCTGATATGGTACCATTGCCCAACCAGTCACTTGGTGGCAGAATGATTATAGTATACTCCTTCCATAATGAAGGGGCAGTGATTTGTCCTCATGGGAAAGTGCATTTATTATGGATTTGAATCTGCTTTTTCTATACTAATGCTTCTTCTAGCACCATCATCCATGGGTTATATTAATAGAATGTCTTATTTACCTATGGTATCCTATACAGCATTCATTCTGACAAACATACTCATTTTGCTGCAAAGACATAGCAGTGATAGGCTCATGCATATAATATTTATTGGTCTTATCCTTGCAGTTCCTAGAATATGTCAAACATGCATCTACCTCTGGACCTTTGCACTTGCCATTCTCTCTGCCTGGAATGCTCTTCCCCCAGAGAAACAAAGGGCTCATTCCTCCTCAACCTTTAGTCTTAACTCCAATATCCCCTACTTTTTTAGACCTTCTAAGGACCATCCCACCTAAAGTTGCAACACTCTTTCCAGATTCTATACCACCCTCACTACATTTTTCCTTTCTTCAGCATGTATCGCAAACCTTGCATATATTTCACTTATTAATATTTTTATTGTCTCCCCACTAGAAAGTATCCCTATGAACACAGAGATTTTTTTTTCTGCAGTGTTTTCTACAGTGTCCCTCAACCAATACTGTCTCTAGTGTGCCTGGCACATAGTAGATGCTCAATAAACATTTTTGAATGAGTGATGAATGAACAGACATGGATAGTATATAGGAAGTATAAGGAAGGCTAACAATGCATGATTACTGAGTACAATTCTATAAGCCAGAACTCTAGATTTTAATTTTGGCTGTGCCAGTTATAAGCTCTGTGACTGTAGACTGTTTATTAACCTTTCTGTTCCTCTGCTTCTTCCTCTGTAAAATATAAAAAAGGTGTCTAAAAATATATTTATTTGTTTTAATACATGCCTCATTTCCAAGAAGCAGTTGGCCTCATAGATTTATGAGATGATCTAATAAAGTCTCAGTTCCAGTTCCAGTTGGGAAACTGAAAGTTTGGGGTGTTCGCTGACAAGAGATAATGTATGCTTTAAAACAGTGATTAACATATGATGCTGTTTCTCACACAGTGAGAACACAGGCATCTGAGACTCAAGGGTGGAAATGAGATTGGCTCCTCTCATATTACACCTGAAAACCCATTTACAGAAGTTTCGTTTCTCATACCCACAACTTTGGGGTCTGCTGGATTAGGAGGTTTTATTTCCTAAGGGAACACAATGATGGCTCCATTGAAGTAGAAGCTAAGGCTACCACTGGGCATTTAGAGTTCCTTATGCTACTAAGCTAACAGGCAAAGAATCATATTGCTGTATTGGCTGGGGTGACTGATCCCAATTACTAAGGAAAATTGAGTTGTTGTGACACAAATGGGAGGAAGAAACACTAGTCTGGAACCCAGAGGATTATCTGCGAAGCTTTTTAGTACATCTGTGCCCAATAACAAAAGTTAGTGGAAAAATAAAGCAACCCAATAAAGGTTCACTGAGAATTCATACTCTTCAGAATATAAAGTTTAGTGTTGCTGGTTACCTTTACAAGTTGGCCTTTAGATTACATATTATTAAGGGGGACTGTGACTAAAAGCCATTGTTCAGAGATAGATAACATGACCTTATCTAGAAACAGGTACAGTGGCCATTGGAACTTTGTGTCTTACTCTCTTGAGGAGACGGTGAGAACATATTTATGCATATGAAAATTAGTTGCATCTTATAAGGTGAAAACATGAAGTTCACATATTTTGTTACTTGGAAGGTCAACTATGTATAGAAATGTGAGTATAGGTAAGTAACCAAAGGGATGGACTGTGTCCGTTATTCACCTACTGTCTCTCATTCAAATCCACCCTTTTCACTCTGCTGTGTGATACTGCAAATTACATTTCCCAGATGTCTTTGTTACTGTCTTCCAGTTAGGTTCTGCCAATAACTAAAGAGAAACTGGAAGGCAGTAGGAGGAGAAAAGAGATTGTTTTTCTGCTTTGTGTGTTTCTATGAGTTAAACCCCAGAAGTAGCTGTTGGGTCCAGCTTACCAGCTTCTTTTGGTACTCCTAGAACCAGCCTCTTTATGTCCTCTCAGAGGTACCAGCCACAGACAGGCAATACCCTCTCCTCAAAGGTCTGAATCCAATGCTGCAGAGTCCCTCTCTAAGCTCCTAGGTCCTGATAACTCCCACTTGTTCCTTTTGTTCCCTAATGCCTCCGGTGATAACAGCTTCCTGCAATTGTCCCTGAGTTATTGTAATGTCCTTTTTTTCTCCTTTAGTCCTCCATCCTAGTAACATTTTCCATACACTAAGCCCTTCTGTTGAAATGCTTAGTATAATTTTGTTTCCCTAAATGAACCTGACTGACCTAGTCACATAGAAATATGTCCTTTTAAACAAGATCTCAAGGTCACTCAACAAGGCAATGGCTAAATTGCATTAATTAATAGCTGCAATGTTTTCAATCTTTAAAATAAATTTGTTTTTGTTTTGAGAACAAAGAGTAAAAGAAGCAAAGATACCTGTGCACTCAAGATAAAGGTAAATAATTAAATACCTGGCAGTAAAAGATAATTGACAACAAATTTGTGCCCTTTACAAATGGAGATCTTTGTGTAAGGTCTATTTAGAACAACTTCAAAGTGACTTAATTCTGCTTGGCAAAAGCTGGAAAACATAAATGAATTCTCCTTTCCGTTGTTAACTTTGTTCTGATTCCTTCCAAGTTCAAATGGTATATTCCAATTGGACTAATAGTCCACACTTTCTGTGTGTATAAATATGCACCTTAACTCTAAATTAGTATCTCTACTTTTCCTCAAATAATTGACCTGTATCCTAAAACTGTAATTTTTAAAATCTTGTGACACAGAGTATTCTAAAACATTACTCACTAATTCATTTTATTTACTATTTCAACAAATATGTATCATGTGCCTGCTATGTTCAGATTGTGCTAAGGAATTGGAATATAGAAGAAGTAAAAACAGACATGTTCCCTACCCTCAGATGCTTCCAGTCTATTGGGGAGACAGACATTGATGGAAAAAATCACATATGTAGTTGAAGCATTTAATAGTAAATAGGGCTTAAATATACAGTGATAAGCGATAAGGTATAAATATATGATAACCTATAATAGTGATTTGGATAGGGTGGGAAAAAGGGAAGCAGGAAAATAATCCAAAATCTTTAATCTTTGAAGAATTGAAAGCCACCAAAGTGTTTTTTTTCAATTTGGGGGGAACTTCAGTGATCAAATGTGCATTTGATTTGCTGAAGAGAATAAATTCAATTAAGTTTGTACTGGCAGGGATATATAATGTAAGAAAGACACTGGATTTTAAGGCAAACAACCTAGATTCAAGAAACTATTATTATTCAATTGGATATAAAGATTTGAATGGCAATTACAAGGGTTGATTATGATACTTCCTAATTGTATATACAAGAGAGGTTTTATGAGTTAAAATTCATTTTTAAAATTTTTATTTTACTGAGGTAACAACGCTTAGCATGAGATCTATCCTCCTAACATACAATAGGGTTTTAACCAGTTCATTCTGTATCTAATAGCTTTATCTCTGTAGTATTTATCATGTCTATGGTATTATAGATGATTACTTAGGAAGGTGATACAAATATTACATGTTATTTTTTCCCTCCTTTCAACTAAGCCTGACTTAACTCTGTCAGACTGTCCCCAGGTAGATTGTAAATATAAGTGCAGCATTGGGCAGCTGCTTCTCTTCAGCTCTATTTATTCCTTGCAAAAATGCTGAGACATTGCTTTTTTGCTTTAGCTTTTGTTTTCCTCTAATTATGTTCAACTTAAATGGCTATAGGAGCTAAAAATATAGCATGGAGAAGAGCTTTGAGAGCATTTAGTAAAGGTCCTGAATGAATGCCTCCCTCAGAAGCCACTTTTTAAATTGGCTTGATGCTCAATATGGAAAAATTCCCAACAGCCTCCAAAGCTATTGTCATAAAATAGATAGCCAGATTGCTGCCAAACATAATCCAGGGAACTCACAGTTAATCTAATGGAATCATAGAATCATAGAGTTATAGATTTAAGGAAACACAGAAACTTAGAACTTCAAAATTATAAACTAAAACACACATTTTTAAAAATATGGAGACAGTTGAGCTGGGCATGGTGGCCAGTATCTATAGTCACAACTACTTGGGAGGGTGAGGCAGGAGGATTGCTTGAGCCCAGGAGTTCAAGGCCAGCCTGGACAGCATAGACAGGTCTCATCTCCTAAAAAAATAGGTGGTGATTGGAATTAGTGTTTAAAAAATAAAGAAGAAATATATCTGAAGTCCACCTGCTTCAACTAACCACTCTATGTTTGAACTTAATATAATATCTGAGCCCTCAAGTAGCTGCTAATATTCTATTTGAATGCATAGAGTAATGGGAGCTCATTACCTCCCCAGGTAGCCTGTTTCATATTTGGGCAGCTTGAAATATTAGAAAGCTTATCTCAAGGCTGAGATTAAATCTGACCTCTGGTAATGCCAACACATTGGTCCTGGTAATTCCTACAAATTGGTCCTGTTCTAGTACCAATGCTGTGAATGTCCAAGGACATAAAACATGGATAAGCTCACTCAAGGTCCTTTGGATTTGTTTGATTTCCTTCAGTCATAGACATAGCAACACAAAAATACAATCAAGAACATCTGTGTATTTTGTTATGAGGCCTGGGCCTTAGTTATCTTCCCATGCTTCTTAATCATTTTCCTGTATTATTTAATAGAAATCTGAGTTAACTCTGATTCCTTCTTATCTATTTCTGCACATGATAGGGAATATTTGTCAAATGTATTCTATATACTTTATACATGTTCTAAGGACTTTATGGGTGTAACTCATTTATTTCTCAAAATAACCCTGTGAGATAGGTTTGTCATTATCCTCATTTCTGCAATTTATCCTCATTATGTAGAGGAAAAAAACTTGAGAAGCAAAAAAAGTATGTACCATATACAGGTTTTTCAAAAGTGAGTGCCATAGCTGGAATTCAAGTGCAGGACATCTGACTACATGAGGAGATAAAAATAAAATCAAACAAATATAAAACAGGATGATAGATGCAATAATAAAAAGTGTGTGTGGCCAGGTGCAGTGGCTCATGCGTGTAATCCAAGCACTTTGGGAGGCCGAGGCAGGTGGATCACCTGAGGTCAGGGGTTCGAGACCAGCCTGACCAACATGGTGAAACCCCAGCTCTACTAAAAATACATAAATTAGCCAGGCGTGGTAGTGCATGCCTGGAATCTACTACTGTAATCAGCTACTCCGGAGGCTGACACAGGAGAATCGCTTGAACCCAGGAGGCAGAGGTTGCAGTGAGCCAAGATTGTGCCATTGCACACCAGCCTGGACAAGAGTGAAACTCCATCTCAAAGAAAAAAAGAAAGTGTGTGCACACAGAAGAGCGATCAACTTCATCTTGGGGTAAGGGTAGGAGCCAAGGAGAACTCTGGAGAAGTGTTGATAACAGATCAAGGTTTTGAAGCATGACAAAGAGCTCACCAGGTAGATAAATGGTGAAGAACCTTCTGATAAAAGAGGTGACATATTGAAAAGGCAGAGAGGTGTGTTTGGGACCCAATAAGTAGTTCACTAGGACTGTTTGGTAAAGTACAAGGGAGAAGGAGTAAAGAATAAGACTGGAGAAGTGGGTAGGAGCCAGGTGACAGGGCTGTGGTGCCAACTAAGGATTTTTTTTTTAAGTTTTAGGGTACATGTGCACAACGTGCAGGTTTGTTACATATGTATATATGTGCCATGTTGGTGTGCTGCACCCATTAACTTGTCATTTAGCATTAGGTATATCTCCTAATGCTATCCCTCCCCCCTCCCCCCACCCCACAACAGGCCCCAGTGTGTGATGTTCCCCTTCCTGTGTCCATGTGTTCTCATTGTTCAATTCCCACCTATAAGTGAGAACATGTGGTGTTTGGTTTTTTGTCCTTGCGATAGTTTGCTGAGAATGATGGTTTCCAGTTTCATCCATGTCCCTACAAAGGACATGAACTCATCATTTTTTATGGCTGCATAGTATTCCATGGTGTATATGTGCCACATTTTCTTAATCCAGTCTATCGTTGTTGGACATTTGGGTTTGTTCCAAGTCTTTGCTATTGTGAATAGTGCCACAATAAACACAGGTGTGCATGTGTTTTTACAGCAGCATATACCCAGTAATGGGATGGCTGGGTCAAATGGTATTGCTAATTCTAGATCCCTGAGGAATTGCCACACTGACTTCCACAATGGTTGAACTAGTTTACAGTCCCACCAAGAGTGTAAAAGTGTTCCTATTTCTCCACATCTTCTCCAGCACCTGTTGTTTACTGACTTTTTAATGATTGCCATTCTAACTGGTGTGAGATGTTATCTCATTGTGGTTTTGATTTGCATTTCTCTGATGGTGCCAACTAAGGAATTAAAACAGGTTTTTACAAGAGAGTGACAGGGTAAAAAAAAAATGCATTTGCTTACATGTGTATGTGAGGTTTTTTAAAATTTTGAAGTATAAGCATGATCAGTTGTACAGATGTTATTTTGGGACCAAGTTACTCATCAAAAATGACATTCCTGAGACTGAAGTTGCTTTCAACATAATAACAAATTTTAACTCTTCCTTCATATTCATATGAAAGCCAAGAACATTCTAATACTTAAAAAAACCCTACAATTCCATTTAATGTTGCCATCTAGATAAATTGTCCCAATTATGGGTAAACAATTGTGTAGATAGCAACCTCCTGGAGGGCTGAAAAAAAGAGGTTGAGAATAGTCTGTTCTGTCAGGCTTTTGACTTGGCAGCTGCTTCCAGGTTTATGGATAGTCAAAGGGAAACAAGGACAAGGAGTTTCTAGGGGAGACACTCAACTTGTATGGAGATATTAATAAGTGCTCACTGACAAATAGGCATCCCACAAGGGACATCTGGATCTTGCTCATTTCTCAGAGTTAAATAAGATTATTGTAAAAGGCAACAAAGCAAAATTATGGGGGAAAAAACCCTTATCCTAAGTAGTTTCCGTCAAGCAAACAAATAGCAAAAATGTAGAAAATTCAAGTTAATTTCATAAATGCATTCATTCATTCAATCAGAGAGCAAATGTTAATTGAGGAAGCAAACCTATTAGAATTTGGGTTCTGGTCATGGTTCAGCCACTTACTAGCTGTGAGTCCCTGGGCAAATTAATTAATCTCTGTGCCCCAGTTTCCTCAACTATAAGAGAAGAAATAATAGCAATAATAATACCTGTATTTTTAGGGGTAGAGAATAAGAGAGTTGATTGAAAATATATCAAGGGGGTGAAAACAACCAGAATCAAATTTGTTGACCATATAAATGGGGAATGAGGAAGAGAGAGAAGCTTAGAAAGTCTCTGGGGTTCTGATCTAGGGCTAGTTATAAAAACAGGGAACACAGCAAGGAAGGACTGAAGAAGCATTTATTAGGACTCTGTTATAGGTAAGGCATGCCAGGAGAGAAGCAGATGCTGTTGTAGCTGAGGCAAGACTTTTATACCTGTGTCATTTAGGAGAGAACATACAAGGATATGACATTGCTAAAATGAGTACTAGGAGGCTATAAGAATTCACCAAAGAAAAAGCTCAGGGAAGGTTGATACAATCATGACAGGCAGTAGAGGATTAGGAGGCTGAAGATAAAGTTTAATCTCATCAAGTCTAACCTCCACTACCACTTTTCAGATGTGGAAACTAATGTTTAAAGTGGGAAAGTACCTTGTCCATGGTCACACAATGAATTAGAGGTAGGCCTAGGACTAGGAATGTAGCCCTCTTTCTGCTACATTGGGTTCTATGCTCCCACAGGGACCTGAACAGGGAAGCTCTCAGCTACATTTCTATCTATCCACTGCACAGCAGGGCTTTGGCTAGTATGTTTTTATCTTACTTTAAAAAAAAATCTGCCTGAGCCTCGGCTTTCCCATCTGCCTATCATATTTCTTCTTGGACACTCACAGTGCACACTAGGTTTTCAATGTGCACTGTGAGTGTCCAAGAAGGGATATAATAGGCAGTTTTCTTTTTTTGAAGTAAAAAATTAAAAAAAAATACTGTTTAACCTAACATTTTCCAAACAGATACCTACTATCTTATAATGCCTATCTATGTTCCCATGAAACACAATTTGACACATGCAGAAAGAATTCTGATAGGCAGATGCAAGGCTTATAACCTGACCTACGGTGAAAGTTGGAACAAACAGGGCTATCTGATGCCTGAACTGTGTCTGGAAATATAGTAAGAGTTAGTAAAAAGAAGGAGATAGTGAACGGGGAAGGCCTTCCGGGCTGAGGAAATGTAGAAATGTGCCACAAGATCATATATGCAGAATTCCACAATGGAAATTGAGCACAAAGGAGTAGAGAGAGATTAGGATAAAGAGGTAATTGGAGTTTCCAGCAAGAGGGACTTATGATGCCATAATAAAGAATTTGGGAGGATGTTCACTTCTAGCTGAAACAGAATAACAGAGATTGGATTTACCCTCCCACCTGAAAAAACAAACCAAAAAAACAGAAGAAAATACATGGAAAAATGGTTTACAAGACATTGGACATAAGGCAACGAAGGTCAGTGATCACTGTGAGATGGAAAACTAATGTGTTCAGCTCCAGGATTGCCCCAGCTTATCAGAGAGTTTATAGGCCAGGGCACAGGGAGGGAAACCAAAGAAGAGGCTGATATACTCCCTGAGTTGAGGGGACCAATCTGAGAGCTTGGAAAGACCCTCAACTAAAATTTGCAGGTCAGAGAACTGGAGAGGACAGAGTAGAAGACAGAAAAAATTAAAGAGCTTTGCCAAGGGTTCTCCCTGAGTATTCAGTAGAGTACTGATCAGTACAAGTATGTGGAAAAACTGCAGCCAAGGAAAGAACCATTTGAAGGATTGGATGGAAAAGTGCCTGGTACTCACACAGGCCTAAGAACAGCTAAACTAGAAACCTCATAATTCACAGGGCACTGGGTAGAGTACTCAGAAGGAAGGGACTGGCCTCAGTAGTAGGGAAAAATTAAGCTGAGCAAATTCTTCTCTGGTGTCACCTAATGAACTTAAAAGCAAGACTTGAAAGAACAAAACTGTTTCTAAGTAACATAACTGCATCGCAGAATGAAGTTTAAGAACATTTACAGGAATACAGAACTGTCTACCACTGAACAGGGTAAAATTCAGTCATTCAAGAAATGTCTGCTATATAATAAAAAAAAAAAGCAGGCATGCAAAGAAGCAGGAAAATAAACTGAAATAAATGGAAATAAAATAAATTGAAAATAATGAGGAAAATAGTCATATCAAAATGGACATAGAACTGATACAGATATTAGCATTAGCAGAAAAAGACATTGACAGTTATTATAGCTGTATCCCATATGTTCCAAAAGTTAAGAAGAGACATGAAAGATATAAATCAAGTGTCTGTAGATAAAATTACAATATCTGAGATTAAAGTGTACATTGGATGGAAAAATGGCAAATTAGATATTGCTGATGAAAAGACTAGTGAATTTGAAGACATAGCATCGTATCAATAGAAACTATCCAAAAAGAAACACAGAAAGAAAAAAAGACCTTCCTTCCCCAGTTAACAAAAAGACAGTGAGCTCTGGGACAACTTTAATTATCCTACTATACAATGAATTGGAATCCTTGAAAGCAGGGCTAGGGGTAGGCAGAAAAAAATGTCTGTGGAAATAATAGGTGAAATTTTTCCACGTTTGATGAAAACTAAAACTGGCTGATTAAAGAAACTCAATGAATCCCAAGCACAAAAAACATGAAGAAAACTATACCAGGGCACATCATAATCAATTTGTTTAAAGTCAGTAATAAAGAGGAAACTTGAATGTAGCTAAAAGGGAAAACCATGTTATGTACTGAGAAACAATGATAAAGATGAAAAGAGACTTCTCTTTGGAAACAATGCAAGTGAGATGACAGAGCAACATGTCTGAAGTACGGAAAGAAAAAGCTTTCAAACTAGAATTCTATACCTAGCAAGAATTTCAAAACTAAGACAAAATTCAGGTTTTTCAGATATAAAAAATCTAAAAGAATTCACTACTAGCAGACCCACACTCTAAGAAGCATTAAAGGAAGTGCTTCGAGCTGAAAGAAAATTATGCCAGACGGAAATATGGATACCAGATGGAAATATGTATCTACCACATTAAAAGCATCATTTAACCATATGAAACAATACGTAAGAATATGTCTTATTAGTTAAATAACTTCAAAAGATTTTACTATTCAAAGAAAATAATAACAATGTAGTTTGGGGTTTATAATGGAAAATATATTGATATAAGGTTCTTATACTACATATGAAGCAGTATAATGTCAGTTGAATATAGATTATGATAAAGTTGTATACTACAAACCCTACATAAGCTACAAAAATAATGGAAGTAGTTTATTAGTTATTTAAGAGTTATATTTAATAAACTCTTATATAGCTAGTATCTAATAAACCAACAAAGGAAATAAAATGAAACCATAAACATATTCAAAGAATATTCCATAACCATAACCATAACCATAAACATATTCAAAGAGTACTCCAAAATATCCCCAAAGAAGGCAAAAAAAGAGAAAACAGAAATAAAGACTAGATGAAACAAATAGAAAACAAACAGCAAAATGAGATTTATACTTAACCATATCAATAATCATGTTAAATATAAGCAGTCTAAACACTGTAATTTAAAAATCAGAGATTTACAGATTAGATAACAGAGCATGGTCAAATTTATTATCCATAATAAATGTCCTTCAAACATAAAGACATAAATAGATTAAAAGTAAAAAAATGGAAAAGGTATACCACATTAACACTAATAAAAGCTGCAGTGGCCATATTAATATCAGATTCAGTAGACTTTAGAGCAAAGAATATTACCAGGGATAGAGAGTAATTTCATAATAATAAAGGGGTTAATTTATTAAGAAGATGTAACAATTGTAAATATTTATGCATCTAATACCAGAGCTTAAAGATACATAAAGCAAAAATTGATAGAATTGAACAAATCCATAATTATAATCAGAGATTTCAATACTTCTCTCTCAATAATTGATAGATTACATAGATAGAAAATTAGAAAGAATATAGAAGATTTGAACAACACTATCAACCAATTTTACCTAATTGACACTTATAGAACATTCCACTCAACAACAGCAGGATATATATTTTTCTCAAGTACATGCAGAACATTTACTAAGACAGATCATATTCTGGGTCATAAAACAAGTTTCATGCATATGAAAAACCTGATGGAATCTACATAAAAGCTGTAAGAACTAATAAATGAGTTTAGCAATGTTGCAGGATACAAGATAAAACTATATCCATCCTCAGGGATCCAGTGTGGTTCTATGAAGACACCAGCCTATTTTATAAGTCTGGGTTTTTCTCATGCTGGGCACTCTTCCTAGAATGCTCTTATTTTTCTTCTCCTCCTGCTTCCCCTTCCCCACCATGCACTCAAGAAAGCTATGTAAAAAGACTGCTTATTTTTCAAGATTTAACTAAAATATCACCTTCTATACCAAGCCTTTCCTGACCCACCCCCCTCATTCCCCATTCCAGGGGAAAATTCATCCATCTTCTGAATGCTATATACATATACTTAAAATGGAACCTACCTCTACCATTCTAAAAAAATTATCTATGAGCTACTGGAGAACAGGGATTTTTCCTACCCATTCCATGAAGTTTAGTGGATAAATGAATACCTTCTCCACTGTAATATAACAAAATTGTGCCAAACTATTTATGTATGTTTCTATCTCCTTCACCGAATAGGGGGCTTCTCATGAGTGGGGATTGTGTCTGACTTCTATTTTATGCTCATTATCTAACACAATACCAGGCACATGGAAAACTTTTCATGTACGTATGCAGACTGTATACCTGGACAAACAGTATAGGGAAGGTCTGAAGTTCACGGCTTCTGGGAGAAAATATTTCAGAGGCCACAGGATAAGGTCGATAAATGAAAGCATGGAAGACAAAACAACTTTCTCCTAAGATAGCAAGCAGATTACCTTATCTCTCTTCAGAGGCAAATGTTCCACCTTTGCTACCAACCTGTTGGTCAATGCTGAGACCCTGTGGCTGGGACAAATTATGCCGCACTCTTTTTTCCTGGCAAGTTAAGAAATTTTCAGCATCTCGATAAAGTGTGAGATAAGGGAGAGAAAAATTCAATTTAGAAGGCCTTCATAACTCTTCACGAAGGCATTCTCAGGCATATGAATGGGCAGGTGGAGGGGAGGAGGCCTGCCAGCATCGATATCACATTACTGCTGGCTTCAATGGCCTGAGAGGTCAGCAAAGAAATGAGTGTCTCAGGGGAAATTTAGCTTGAGAGCAGTGATTCTGCCTTTCATTGTGCTGATGGACTAACTCCATTCATTCCTCTGACAAAAAAAGGTGGGGCTACTTACTTAGTCTAAGAAATTTCACAGCTATAAAAGGGATCGTTTAGAGATCATCTGCTCTGTCTTTGACAGATAAGGAGGTAGAGACCCAGAGAACAGCAAGGCAAAGGCTGACTTCATCGGAGCCCTGGCTTTATGACAACTCTCTACTCTCTGTTGTCACAGATTCTGTAAATCTTTTGGATTTCAATGATGTCTAAGGGTAAAGTCTAAATGTATGGGTGTGTTCTTCAAGATCCTTCATTCTTTTTTTTTTTAATTTAAATTTTTTACTTTTTGTTGGTACATAGTAGGTATATATATTTATGGGTACATGATATATTTTGATACAGGCATACAATTAGTAATAATCACATCAAGGTAAATGGGGTATCCATCACTTAAGCATTTATCTTTTGTTTTTCAAACAATTCAATTATACTTTTTTAGTTATTTTTAAATGTACAATTAAATTATTATTAACTGTAGTCACCCTGTTGTGCTACCAATACTAGATCTTACTCATTGTTTCTATTTTTTATACTCATTAACCATCCCCACTCTATCCATCCACCCACCAACTATCCTTCCAGCCTCTGGTAACCATCCTTCTACTCTCTATCTCCGTGAGTTCAATTGTTTTAATTTTTAGCTCCCCAAAATAAGTGAGAACACACAAAGTTTGTCATTCGGTGCCTGGCTTCTTTCACCTAACATAATGATCTCAAGCTCTATCCATGCTGTTGCAAATGACAGAATCTCATTCTTTTTATGGTTGAATAGTACTTCATTATGTATATGTACCACATTTTCTTTACCCATTCATCTGTTGATGGACATTTAGGTTGTTTCCAGATCTTGGCTATTGTGAACAGTGGTGCAATAAACATGGGATATGTTTTTTTCAGATATATCTTCGATATACTGATTTCCATTCTTTGGGGTATATCCAATAGTGTGATTGCTGGATCATATGGTAGCTCTATTTTTAGTTTTTTGAGGAACCTCCAAACTGTTCTCCATAGTGGTTGTAGTAATTTACACTCCCACCAACAGTGTTTGAGGATTCTCTGTTCTCCACATCCTTGCCAGCATTTGTTATTGCCTATCTTTTGGATATAAGCCATTCTAGCTGGGGTGGGATGATACCTCACTGTAGTTTTGATTTGCATATCTCTAATAATCAGTGATGTTGAGAACCTTTTCATATGCCTCTTGGCCATCTGTACATCTTCTTTTGAGAAACGTCTCATCAAATCTTTTGCTTATTTTTAAATCAGATTATTTAGATTTTTTTTCCTGTAGAGTTGTTTGGGCTCCTTATAAATTCTGGTTATGAATGCCTGGTCAGACGAATGGTTTGCAAATATTTTTCTCCCATTTTATGGGTTGCCTCTTCACTTTTTGATTGTTTCCTTTGCTGTGCAGAAGGTTTTTAACTTAATGTGATCCCATTTGTCCAGTTTTGCTTTGGTTGCTTGTGCTTGCGGGGTACTGATGAATAAATTTCTGCAAAGACCAATGTCCTGGAGAGGTTCCCCAGTGTTTTCTTGTAGTAGTTTCATAGTTTGGGGTTTTAGATATAAGTCTGTAATCCACGTAAATTTGATTTTTTTGTATATGGTGAGAGATAGGAGTCTAGTTTCATTCTTCTGCATATGATATGGAGTTTTCCTAGTATCACTTATTGCTGTCTGCTTGTTTTGTGGTCTTTTCTTCCTTCTCGTTTTCTCTTTAGTGAAGGTGATTTTCACTGCTGATTTCTTGTTTTCTTTTTGTGTATCCATTGCACATTTTTGAATTTGAGGTTACCATGAGGTTTCCAAATAATATTTTTTTTAATTTTATTATTATTATACTTTAAGTTTTAGGGTACATGTGCACAATGTACAGGTTTGTTACATATGTATACATGTGCCATGTTGGTGTGCTGCACCCATTAACTCATCATTTAGCATTAGGTATATCTCCTAATGCTATCCCTCCCCCCTCCCCCCACCCCACAACAGGCCCCAGTGTGTGATGTTCCCCTTCTTGTGTCCATGTGTTCTCATTGTTCAATTCCCACCTATGAGTGAGAACATGTGGTGTTTGGTTTTTTGTCCTTGCGATAGTTTGCTGAGAATGATGGTTTCTAGTTTCATCCATGTCCCTACAAAGGAAATGAACTCATCATTTTTTATGGCTGCATAGTATTCCATGGTGTATATGTGCCACATTTTCTTAATCCAGTCTATCGTTGTTGGACATTTGGGTTGGTTCCAAGTCTTTGCTATTGTGAATAGTGCCGCAATAAACATACGTGTGCATGTGTCTTTATAGCAGCATGATTTACAGTCCTTTGGGTATATACCCAGTAATGGGATTGCTGGGTCAAATGGTATTTCTAGTTCTAGATCCCTGAGGAATCGCCACACTGACTTCCACAATGGTTGAACTAGTTTACAGTCCCACCAACAGTGTAAAACTGTTCCTATTTCTGCACATCCTCTCCAGCACCTGTTGTTTCCTGACATTTTAATGATCGCCATTCTAACTGGTGTGCAATGGTATCTCATTGTGGTTTTGATTTGCATTTGTCTGATGGCCAGTGATGATGAGCATTTTTTCATGTGTCTGTTGGCTGCATAAATGTCTTCTTTTGAGAAGTGTCTGTTCATATCCTTCGCCCACTTTTTGATGGGGTTGTTTGTTTTTTTCTTATAAATTTGTTTGAGTTCATTGTAGATTCTGGATATTAGCCCTTTGTCAGATGAGTAGGTTGCAAAAATTCTCTCCCATTCTGTAGGTTGCTTGTTCACTCTGATGGTAGTTTCTTTCGCTGTGCAGAAGCTCTTTAGTTTAATGAGATCCCATTTGTCAATTTTGGCTTTTGTTGCCATTGCTTTTGGTGTTTTAGACATGAAGTCCTTGACCATGCCTATGTCCTGAATGGTATTGCCTAGGTTTTCTTCTAGGGTTTTTATGGTTTTAGGTCTAACATTTAAGTCTTTAATCCATCTTGAATTAATTTTTATATAAGGTGTAAGGAAGGGATCCAGTTTCAGCTTTCTACATATGGCTAGCCTGTTTTCCCAGCACCATTTATTAAATAGGGAATCCTTTCCCCATTGCTTGTTTTTGTCAGGTTTGTCAAAGATCAGATAGTTGTAGATATGTGGCATTATTTCTGAGGGCTCTGTTCTGTTACATTGGTCTATATCTCTGTTTTGGTATCAGTACCACGCTGTTTTGGTTACTGTAGCCTTGTAGTATAGTTTGAAGTCAGGTAGCATGATGCCTCAAGCTTTGTTCTTTTGGCTTAGGATTGACTTGGTGATGCGGGCTCTTTTTTGGTTCCATATGAACTTTAAAGTAGTTTTTTCCAATTCCGTGAGGAAAGTCATTGGTAGCTTGATAGGACTGGCATTGAATCTATAAATTACCTTGGGCAGTATGGCCATTTTCATGATATTGATTCTTCCTACCCATGAGCATGGAATGTTCTTCCATTTGTTTGTATCCTCTTTTATTTCATTGAGCAGTGGTTTGTAGTTCTCCTTGAAGAGGTCTTTCACATCCCTTGTAAGTTGGATTCCTAGGTATTTTATTCTCTTTGAAGCAATTGTGAATGGGAGTTCACTCATGATTTTGCTCTCTGTTTGTCTGTTACTAGTGTATAAGAATGCTTGTGATTTTTGTACATTGATTTTGTATCCTGAGACTTTGCTGAAGTTGCTAATCAGCTTAAGGAGATTTTGGGCTGAGACAATGGGGTTTTCTAGATATACAATCATGTCATCTGCAAACAGGGACAATTTGACTTCCTCTTCTCCTAACTGAATGCCCTTTATTTCCTTCTCCTGCCTGATTGCCCTGGCCAGAACTTCCAACACTATGTTGAATAGGAGTGGTGAGAGAGGGCATCCCTGTCTTGTGTCAGTTTTCAAAGGGAATGCTTCCAGTTTTTGCCCATTCAGTATGATATTGGCTGTGGGTTTGTCATAGATAGCTCTTATTATTTTGAGATACGTCCCATCAATACCTAATTAATTGAGGGTTTTTAGCATGAAGGGTTGTTGAATTTTGTCAAAGGCCTTTTCTGCGTCTATTGAGATAATCATGTGGTTTTTGTCTTTGGTTCTGTTTATATGTTGGATTACATTTATTGATTTGCATATGTTGAACGAGCCTTGCATCCCAGGGATGAAGCCCACTTGATCATGGTGGATAAGCTTTTTGATGTGCTGCTGGATTCGGTTTGCCAGTATTTTATTGTGGATTTTTGCATCGATGTTCATCAAGGATATTGGTCTAAAATTCTCTTTTTTTGTTGTGTCTCTGCCAGGCTTTGGTATCAGGACGATGCTGGCCTCATAAAATGAGTTAGGGAGGATTTCCTCTTTTTCTATTGATTGGAATAGTTTCAGAAGGAATGGTCCCAGCTCCTCCTTGTACCTCTGGTAGAATTTGGCTGTGAATCCATCTGGTCATGGACTTTTTTTGGTTGGTAAGCTATTGATTATTGCCTCAATTTCAGAGCCTGATATTGGTCTATTCAGAGATTGAACTTCTTCCTGGTTTAGTCTTGGGAGGATGTATGTGTCGAGGAATTTATCCATTTCTTCTAGATTTTCTAGTTTATTTGCATAGAGGTGTTTATAGTATTCTCTGATAGTAGTTTGTATTTCTGTGGGATTGGTGGTGATATCCCCTTTATTATTTTTTATTGTGTCTATTTGATTCTTCTCTCCTTTCTTCTTTATTAGTCTTGCTAGTGGTCTATCAATTTTGTTGATCTTTTCAAAAAACCAGCTCCTGGGTTCATTAATTTTTTGAAGGGTTTTTTGTGTCTCTATTTCCTTCATTTCTGCTCTGATCTTAGTTATTTCTTGCCTTCTGCTAGCTTTTGAATGTGTTTGCTCTTGCTTTTCTAGTTCTTTTAATTGTGATGTTAGGGTGTCAATTTTAGATCTTTCCTGCTTTCTCTTGTGGGCATTTAGTGCTATAAATTTCCCTCTACACACTGCTTTGAATGTGTCCCAGAGATTCTGGTATGTTGTGTCATTGTTCTCGTTGGTTTCAAAGAACATCTTTATTTCTGCCTTCATTTCATTATGTACCCAGTAGTCATTCAGGAGCAGGTTGTTCAGTTTCGACGTAGTTGAGCGGTTTTGAGTGAGTTTCTTAATCCTGAGTTCCAGTTTGAGTGCACTGTGGTCTGAGAGACAGTTTGTTGTAATTTCTGTTCTTTTACATTTGCTGAGGAGTGCTTTAATTCCAACTATGTGGTCAATTTTGGAGTAGCTATGGTGTGGTGCTGAAAAGAATGTATATTCTGTTGATTTGGGGTGGAGAGTTCTATAGATGTGTATTAGGTCCACTTGGTGCAGAGCTGAGTTCAATTCCTGGGTATCCTTGTTAACTTTCTGTCTCATTGATCTGTCTAATGTTGACAGTGGGGTGTTAAAGTCTCCCATTATTATTGTGTGGGAGTCTAAGTCTCTTTGTAGGTCACTAAGGACTTGCTTTATGAATCTGCGTGCTCCTGTATTGGGTGCATATATATTTAGGATACTTAGCTCTTCTTGTTGAATTGATCCCTTTACCATTATGTAATGGCCTTCTCTGTCTTTTTTGATCTTTGTTGGTTTAAAGTCTGTTTTATCAGAGGCTAGGATTGCAACCCCTGCCTTTTTTGTTTTCCATTTGCTTGGTAGATCTTACTCCATCCCTTTATTTTTAGCCTATGTGTGTCTCTGCATGTGAGATGGGTTTCCTGAATACAGCACACTGACGGGTCTTGACTCTTTATCCAATTTGCCAGTCTGTGTCTTTTAATTGGAGCATTTAGCCCACTTACATTTAAAGTTAATGTTGTTATGTGTGAATTTGATCCTGTTCTCATGATGTTAGCTGGTGATTTTGCTCATTAGTTGATGCAGTTTCTTCCTAGCCTGGATGATCTTTACAATTTGGCATGATTTTGCAGTGGCTGGTACTGTTTGTTCCTTTCCATGTTTAGTGCTTCCTTCAGGAGCTCTTTTAGAGCAGACCTGGTGGTGACAAAATCTCTCAGCATTTGCTTGTCTGTAAAGTATTTTATTTCTCCTTCACTTATGAAGCTTAGTTTGGCTGGATATGAGATTGTGGGTTGAAAATGCTTTTCTTTAAGAATGTTGAATATTGGTCCCCACTCTCTTCTGGCTTGTAGAGTTTCTGCCGAGAGATCAGCTGTTAGTCTGATGGGCTTCCCTTTGTGGGTAACCCGACCTTTCTCTCTGGCTGCCCTTAACATTTTTTCCTTCATTTCAACTTTGGTGAATCTGACAATTACGTGTCTTGGAGTTGTTCTTCTCGAGGAGTATCTTTGTGGCATTCTCTGTATTTCCTGAATCTGAATGTTGGCCTGCCTTGCTAGATTGGGGATGTTCTCCTGGATAATAACCTGCAGAGTGTTTTCCAACTTGGTTCCATTCTCCCCGTCACTTTCAGGTACACCAATCAGATGTAGATTTGGTCTTTTCACATAGTCCCATATTTCTTGGAGGCTTTGTTCATTTCTTTTTATTTATTTTTTCTCTAAACTTCTCTTCTCACTTCATTTCATTCATCTTCCATCGCTGATACCCTTTCTTCCAGTTGATCGCATCGGCTACTGAGGCTTCTGCATTTGTCACATAGCTCTTTTACCTTGGTTTTCAGCTCCATCAGGTCCTTTAAGGACTTCTCTGCATTGGTTATTCTAGTTATCCATTCATCTAATTTTTTTTTCAAAGCTTTTAACTTCTTTGCCATTGGTTTGAATTTCCTCCTGTAGCTTGGAGTAGTTTGATTGTCTGAAGTCTTCCTCTTTCAACTCATCAAAGTCATTCTCCGTCCAGCTTTGTTCCATTGCTGGTGAGGAGCTGCATTCCTTTGGAGGAGGAGAGATGCTCCGATTTTTAGAGTTTCCAGTTTTTCTGCTCTGTTTTTTTTCCCATCTTTGTGGTTTTATCTACCTTTGGTCTTTGATGATGGTGACGTACAGATGGGTTTTTGGTGTGGATGTCCTTTCTGTTTGTTAGTTTTCCTTCTAACAGACAGGACCCTCAGCTGCAGGTCTATTGGAGTTTGCTAGAGGTCCACTCCATACCCTGATTGCCTGGGTATCAGCAGAGGTGGCTGCAGAAGAGCGGATATTGGTGAACTGCAGATGCTGCTGCCTGATCACTCCTCTGGAAGTTTTGTCTCGGAGGGGTACCTGGCCATGTGAGGTGTGAGTCTGCCCCTACTGGGGGGTGCGTCCCAGTTAGGCTACTCGGGGGTCAGGGACCCACTTGAGGAGGCAGTTGGCCCGATCTCAGATCTCAAGCTGTGTGCTGGGAGAGCCACTGCTCTCTTCAATGCTGTCAGACAGGGACATTTAAGTCTGCAGAGGTTACTGCTGTCTTTTTGTTTGTCTGTGCCCTGCCCCCAGAGGTGGAGCCTACAAAGGCAGGCAGGGCTCGTTGAGCTGTGGTGCGCTCCACCCAGTTTGAGTTTCCAGGCCGCTTTGTTTACCTAATCAAACAACTAACTCGGCAATGGCGGGCGCCCCTCCCCCAGCCTCACTGCCACCTTGCAGTTTGATCTCAGATTGCTGTGCTAGCAATGAGCGAGACTCCATGGGCATAGGATCCTCTGAGCCAGGTGCAGGATATAATCTCCTGGTGTGCCATTTTTTAAGCCCATTGGAAAAGCACTGTATTAGGGTGGGAGTGACCCGATTTTCCAGGACGATGTCTGTCACTGCTTTCTTTGACTAGGAAAGGGAATTCCCTGACCCCTCGTGCTTCCCAGGTGAGGCGATGCCTCGCCCTGCTTTGGCTCGCGCAAGGTGCGCTGCACCCACTGTCCTGCACCTACTATGTGGCACTCCCCAGTGAGATGAACCCGGTACTTCAGTTGGAAATGCAGAAATCACCCATCTTCTGTGTCGCTCACACTGGGAGCTGTAGACCGGAGCTGTTCCTATTTGGCCATCTTGGCTCCTCCCTCAAATAATATCTTATAACCCATTATTTTAAACTGATGACAGTGTAACACTGATTGCATAAACTAACACACAAATAAAGGGACAACTAATGGAAATTCTACACTTTAACTTCATCTCCCACTTTTTTGTTTCTATTTATATCTTATTATATTGTCTATGTCTTGAAAAGTTGTAGTTATTATTTTTGATCGGTTCATGATTTAGTCTTTGTACTTAAGATATGACTAGTTTACATACCACAATTACAATGTTATAATATCCTATGTTTTTATGTGTACTTACTGTTACCAATGAGTTTTGTACCTTCAAATGATTTCTTATTGTCTTTCTAAATAAAGAAGTCCCTTTAACATTTCTTGTGGGACATGTCTGGTGTTGAAATCCTTCACCTTTTGTTTGTCTGGGAAAGTATTTCTACTTCATGTTTGAAGAATATTTTTGCTGAATGTACTATTGTAGTGTACAATTTTTTTTTGTTTTTTTTGTGTTTTTCTTTCAGCACTATAAATGTGTTATGACACCCTCTCCTGGTCTGTGAGGTTTCCACTGAAAAGTCGGCTGCCAGATGTACTGGAGTTCCATTGTGTTTGTTTTATTTCTCTTGCTGCTTTTAGGATACCTTTATTCTTGACTTTTGCAAGTTTGATCATTAAATGCCTTGAAGTAGTCTTCTTTTGGTTAAATATGCTAGGTGTTTTATAACCTACTTGTACTTGAATATTGATAGCTTTCTCAACATTTGGAAAGTTCTTTGTTATTATCCCTTTGAAATAAACGTTCTAACCCTATCTTTCTACCTCCTCTTGAGGCTAGTAAGTCTTAGAATTGATCCCTTTTGAGGATACTTCCCTAGTCTTGTAGGTGTGCTATATTATTTTTTATTCTTTTTCTCTCTTTTGTCTCTTCTGACTGTATATTTTCAAATAGCCTTTCTTCAAGCTCACTAATTCTTTCTTCTGCTTGATCAATTCTGCTATTAAGAGACTCTGATGCATTCTTTAGTATGTTAATTGTATTTTTCAGCTCCAGAATTTCTGCTTAATTCTTTTCAATTATTTTAATCTTTCTGTTAATCTTGAATTTATAGAATTCTTAATTCCTTCTCTGTGTTATCTTCAATTTTGTCAACTCTCCTCAAAATGGCTACTTTGAATTCCCTGAATTGTCACAAACCTCTGTCTCTCTGGGATTGGTCCCTGGTGTCTTATTTGGTTCATTTGGTGAGGCCATGTTTTCCTGGGTGATCTTGATGCTTGTAGATGTTCCTTGCTGTCTGGGCATTTGAATCATTAGGGATTTATTGTAGTCTTGGCAGTCTGGGCTAATTTGTATCTGTCCTCTTTGGGAAGGCTTTCAAAAGTATCCAAAGGGACTTAGTTCTTGTGATCTAACTTTTTAGTCCTTGTAGCCATATCTGCATTAAGGGGCACCCCAAAACCAGTAATTCTGTGGCTCTTGCAGACTCGTAGAGGTACTGTCTTGGTGGTCTTGGAAAAGATCTGAAAGAATTATCTGGATTACCAGACGGAGATTCTTGTTCTCTTCCTTCCAATCAAATGGAGTTGCCCTCTTTCTCCTTGCAGAGCTCCCTGGAGCAAATATCCCTGTGGCCACCACCACTGGGACTGTGCAGGGTCTGACCTGAAGCCAGTATAGCACTGTGTCTTGCCCAAGGTCCACTGTAACTCCTACTGGCTAGTGCCTATATTTGCTGAGGGCCCTAGAACTCTACAATCAGCAGGTAGCAAGGCCAGCCAGGCCTGTGTCCTTCCCTTCAGGGCAGCAAGTTCCCCCTCAACCCTAGTTCCCCCTCCAACCCTTGGTTCAAAACCAAGGCCTGGAGTTGGATATCTTAGAAATCTACTTGGTGCTCCATTCTACTGTGACTGAGCTTACACCCAAGCACAAGATGAAGTCCTTCCCACTCTTCCCTCCCCTTTCCACAAGCAGAGGCCTCTCTCCCTGTGGCTACCACCACAGGACCCATGAGGAGTACTGCCAGACTACCACTTATGTTCACCCCAAACCCAAGCGCTCTTCAGTCAGCTTGTAGTGAATCTGGCCAGGCCTGAAACTCACCGTTCAGGGAAGTGAGCTCCTCTCCAGCCCAGGGCAGGTCTAGAAATGCCAACCTAGAGCCATGGCCTGGAATTGGGGACTACAAGCTCCTGCTTGGCTCTCTACCCTTATGTGGCCCAGCTGGTACCTAAGCTGCAAAACAAAGTCTCCTTTACTCTTGCCTCTGCTTTTCTCAAGCAGAAGGAGTCTCTCCCCATAGCCATCACAGATGGGAATGTCCTGGGTCAAACCTGAAGCTAGCATGTCTCAGGGTCTCACCCAAGGCCTACAACATGTATGACCTGACTATCACTGTTGATTATTCAGGGCCACGGGCTCTTTAGTCAGCAGGTGATGAATCCTGCCAGGACTGGGTCCTTTTCTTCAAGGTAGCAGGTTCCCTCTGCCTCAAGTTATGTCTAGAAATGTCATCTGGGCACTAAAGCCTGGAATGGGTACCTCAGGACTCTGCCTGACATCCTATCCTACTGTGGCTGAGCTGGTATCCAAGTTGCAAGACAAAGTCTTCTGAACTCTTCTCTCTTCTCTTCTCCAGAAAGAAAGGGGTCTGTGTTGGAGCTGTGAGCTGTGCTGAAGGGGTCTGTGTTGGAGCTGAGCTGTGAGCTGTGGGGAAGGGATGGCACAAGCACTCCCCTGGCTGTCCTGGCTGATGCTCCTCAAGTTCACTGGCCCTGAGCCCAGCACAGCACTAGGACTTGCCTAGGAGTTACAGTCCTTGTGATCCAGACCGCCTTTGAAGTTTATTTAAAACCCCAACGCACTTTAACTCATGGTGGAGACGCTTGATGGAACTCAATTATGACTAACAGAATCAATGATTCCTCTCTGGTTTGGGCTGGTCTGGCCTAAATGCTCCCTCCATGAGTATTGGCTGAGTTTAGCCTGTTGTTTCTTTCCACTGTGACACAGCAGCACTGAGTTCCAATACAAAGTCCCACAATCACTGCACTCTCCCTCCCTGAAGCACATAGATTTCACATGATGCCAGGAGAAGGGGGAGGGGTGGCATCAGCAATTCAAGATGGTATTTCCTATTCTCTTCAGTTCCTCTATCAGTGATATGAAGTAAAAACCAGGTACTGTAATTGCTCACCTAATTTTTGGTTCTTACAAAGGTGCTTTTTTTGTGTAGATAGCTGTTAAATTTGGTGTTCCTGCAGGGAGGATGATCAGTGGAGGCTTCTATTTGCCATCCTGAGCTTCCTCCCTCTAAGATCCTTCGGTCTTGATCCTAATTCACCTCTCCACTCTCATTTTCTATTTCTTTCCCACCTGTATTCCAGCCACAGTGTACATTAACTCATAGTTCCTGGAATATCCCATGTACTTTCACACCTCTACACCTTTGCCTGTGCCATTCCCACTCCCTAAATGACATTTCTTTCTTTTATTCTCTGGAAGATTCCTAGTCATCCTTCAAAGCCTAGTTCAAATGTTGCTTCCTCTTTTAAAACTTCCTGGATGTTTCAAGGCAGAACTACTTCCTCCCTGTACTATGTTTATAGCATTTTCTATATGTATCTATTATAACACTACATTATACCATAAGTATATGCTATGACTATATATATTAATATATACATATCCACAGGCAGGTTGTTTGGAGGTGTTATCCCCATTTAAAATTTTCAGGTATATGTAAAGCAAACACCTTATTCATGCAGCTATTTTTGCAGACCTACATTTGGCCAAGTAGTGGGTACCCAGAATAATATTACTGCCCCAATAAACTGCGTGTATTTCCCAAGTCCAAATACTGAAGTCATAAACACTTATTTATACCAGAAACAGTAGTACATATGAGGATATATGGCTTACTTATGATGTTAAAAATACTTTTTATGAACTCATAAATCAAATTCTGTTTATATCATATGGTTTATATATACATATTCATTGATATTAATAGACAATAATGTATTTAATACAGAAGCTCTCAGTAGATTAGTTCTGTAGTATATATTTCCTATGCATAATTAGATCAGGTATAGATACATAATTCCAAAATTCATATAATCCATATTCTGTAGCATCATCAGAGGAAAAATCCCAGGAAAATAAGAGGATTGTCTTGATATAAGAAGTTGAAAGAAAATACAAAATTTCAAACACAATTTGAGCCAAAAAAGACAAATCATGAAACTTGTTTACTTGGCTGCTTCCTTGGCTCTCTATTTAAAGCTAAATTTCAAAGTCCTGAGCCTACTACATAAACTGGTGGCTGTGTACCTCTCTTCATTCCTCCAGCCCTGATGAACCATGTGACATACAGTGCTACTCTCCCTCCATATGTGATCTTCCCCTACTCTTCACCTGGCTAAAACCAACCTATCCTTCAAATTTGAGTTTCAGTTTATCTGATGTGTCCAGCTTGGTTAGGTACCTATTTTGGCCGGTCACAACATCTGGGCTTCCCTCTGTCACAGCACAAATTATACTGTGTGGTCACCATTCACATTTCAGTCTCTCTTATTATACTAAGGCCTTGAGAGCAGGGATCTAATAGGTCAGTCTACAGATATTTATTGAATGTTTACTAAGTGCTGGGCATTATTCTAGGTGCTGGGAATATAGCAATAAACAAAACAAATGCCCTGCCCCAAAGGAGTTTTCATTATAGCAGGAGAAGATTGTCTTAAATTAGTAAACAAAAATTAAATGAAATAATTTCAGCTACTAATATATGTTATGAAGAAAATTAAAGGCATAATTTGGTAGTGACTGGGGTAGTGTGGTATATTTTAACTAGAATGATCAGGAAAATATTCTCTGAGGAGGAGACCCAAAAAATGAAAACTATCCTATGGGAAGAGTGCCAAGTGTTGGAGAGAGAAATGAGCTTGCCATCTTTGGGTGACAGAAAGAAGGTCATAATAGCTAGACCACAGTCACTGAGTGGAAGGCAGAAAACAAGCCCTGTAAGGCCTTACTGGCCATGGTAAGAACCTTATTTGAATGGGAATGGAAGCCACAGAAAGGTTTTAAGCAGGAAGAGACATTATCTGGCTGTTGTGTGGAGAATGGATTCTAGGGGCAAGAAGTAGGGAGACCAGTCAAGGCTATTTCAGTAGTCCAAACAAGGTATAATAGTGACCTGGATTAGGGTTATGGCAGAGGATATGGAGGAAAGTGAGTGGGTTGGGGACATATATTAGAGATAGAGTGGCAAGACTCACTAATGGACTGGATGTAAGATGTGAGGGAAAGAAAAAAAATAATGATAGCCCTCAGGTTTTTACCCAATTTCATTTGCTGTGATGAAAAATACCTGAGTTTTTGTTTTGAATATATTCATTTTGACTTGCCTATTTGACATCTGGATTGAGATACTATACAGACAGTTTGATTATACTAATCCAGAGTTCAGGAGAAGTTAAGGTTGAAAATGTAGATAGGGAACTCATTAGCATATAGTTGACATTTAAAGCTATAGGAACAGATTGAACTATGTGGAAAATGAATATAGCTGGGGAAGAGCAAAGAAGAGAAGAAAGCATAGTGGCTAGAGTACTTCAACATTTAACGTATGGGAGAGAAGAATACATCAAATGATCCTGAGAAAAAGTGGCCACTGTGGAGAAGAAAGAGGACTAAGGGAGTGTGGTATCTTGAAAGCCTAAAGAAGAAAGTATTTCAGGAAGTAGGTTATCAGTTAACTGTGTGAAGTGCTGCTATGAGATCCAATAACATGAAAACAGGGAAATGACCATTAGAATTGGCAGGATGATGGTCTAAGATGATCTTGATAAAGGTGTTTCAGAAGAATGTTATGAATTAAAGTTAAGAGTGGAAAGAGAAGAGTGATGCATGGTGAGCATGTGGAAAGGATGTGTATAGATAATTCATTAGAAAAATTTTGCTATGAAGTAGAGAAATGATTTATAGCCACAGGAAAATGTGGGGCCAAGGAATTTCTTTCTTCTTTCTTTCTTTCTTTCTTTCTTTCTTTCTTTCTTTCTTTCTTTCTTTCTTTCTTTCTTTCTTCTTTCTTTCTTTCTTTCTTTCTTTCTTTCTTTCTTTCTTTCTTTCTGTGTCTGTCTGTCTGTCTTTCCTTCCTTCCTTCCTTCCTTCCTTCCTTCCTTCCTTCCTTCCTTCCTTCCTTCCTTTCTTCCTTCCTTCCTGTCTACTTATCTATATAAAGATATAAAATATTATTGCTAATTTGTTTGCATATAGGAAATCCAGAAAGTAATAATTGTTTTTTCAAGATGGAGTCTTACTCTGTCACACAGGCTGGAGTGCAGTGGTGTGATCTCAGCCCACTACAACCTCCACCTCAGGGGTTCAAGCAATTCTCTTGCCTCAGCCTCCCCAATAGCTGTGATTACAGGTGCCTGCCACCACGCCCAGCTAATTTTTGTAATTTTAGTAGAGATGGGGTTTCATCATGTTGGCCAGGCTAGTCTCGAACTCATGACTTCAAGTGATCCACCCACCTTGGCCTCCCAAATTGCTGGGATTACAGGTGTGAGCCACTGCGCCTGGCCCAGAAAGTGATAAATTTAAGATGTAGAAGAGATAGGGATAATTTTATTAAGATCAAATGGGGTCTAAAATACAGGCAGTTGGACTTAGAGAGGAACAAGGACATGTTCCATTCTAACAAAAGGAAAGGCAGGGTGTGTGCGTAAGCATACAAGTAGGTTGATGAATTTTCAGTTAGTTTTTATCATATGGCTTCTTTTTTCTCTTTTAAGAATGAGATAAAGTCACTAGCTAAGATGACCCATTTGATTCCATATTCTTAATGTTCAGAAAAATACGCAGCATACAATGGGCACTCTGGAACTTTTGCTGAGTGATCCAATTATCAAACAAAATTGCACATGATCTGGCCTCATGAATTGAATCTTCTTAACTCAAGAGGAAGAGCTCTATAAGTACAAAGTCTTAGACTGAAATCCTGGGTCTGCCAGTTACCAGTTGTAACACTCTCACTAAAGTAATTCAGCTTTATGAGTCTAAAATTTCTTTACCCATAGTATGAGGATGAAATGCCTACTTCATAGGAATATTATAAAAAATCAATCAGACACTATATATAAGCACTTGTCATAGAGCTTGGCACAAAAGTGCTTGATAAATGGATATTGCCACCAGTGGTGTATATTGTCATCATTACTGCTACTTCTACTAATATTGGTCACCATCAAACTCTTCCATTTGTTTCCTCAAATAGATTGCAAATGCCTATAAAGTAAAAGAATCTGTCTTACAAGCCTTTCACGGTAAGTTTCTTTTTAAGATGATGGTGAATACAACTGCTTTGGGTATTCCAAAAACAGAAAGAACCCTTTAGGTTGGGTAGTCAGAGAAAGATTGAATCCACTAGTTTGAAGACTGAAGCCAAACTATTTCATCTTTATTGGCATTTTAAAAAATGCAGTTTCATCGATTATCCCTTTCTGCCTTCACAAGAGTTCATGGGATGAACATTTTTCTCCTGATTTAATAAACAAATAAAGACTTAAGAAAAGTGAAATGATTTAAGAGCTCAGTTTATAAATGTGGAGCTGGGGTGTCTGCATCCAAATGCTCTGTGCTCTCCACTACATTCATTTTTTGAAACATGCCACACAAAGAGCCAAATGAAAGATATTGAAACTGGCAATAGAAGTGTGAGGCCCATCTGAACTATAGCCTGCCCATCTGATATCATACGGTATGGTGGAGACTGGTGGATGACCCCTAAATTTCTTCTCCTCCTTTTCTGGGCATATGTCTAAACCACATTTCCTATGAACATTCTCACTGCAATAAATACTAGCCATGTCACCAACTTCTGACTAGTGGGATGTAAATGAAGGTGAAGTGCACCATTTCAGGCGTAAGCTTTAAGGCAGTGGGCTTTCTTTGTGAACTCTCTCTTTCCTGTTTCAATCATCTAGAACCCAAGGGGGCCTAAATTTGTGCAGATGACAAAAATGCCCAGGTGAAGGTGGAACAGGGTACTGAAAGGAATGTGGATTCCTATATAACTGTGGGGAGTGGAGCTGGCTGCCAACGTAGACTGCTCAGTTCAGAACCATTTGTGAAAGAGAAATAAACATCATTGTTCTTTAAGTCACGGTACTGTTGGGTTTCCTTGACTATTACTAACACATAGGGAAACACACTTGAGAAGACAGCTGAAGGAGAGGAAGCTTAGGAGAATATGGTAGCTGCTTGAAGATCTCTCCATAGTTCCCTTGAGGCAGAAGGGACAGATAAGTCCCGCATGTACCCAGAAGCAGAAACAGAACAGATACATGAATAGGACCCAGAGACAGAGTTTACTTCCATAAAAGGAGGAACTTCCTTTTGGAGTTGTTTTACTGTATGAGAGATGTCTTTCAAGGTAATGAGTTACTTGTCAGTTCAGGTATGGCAGCAGGGACTGGATGATCATGATGAAAGTGCTACAGTCAGGGCTCAAGCTTTCTTTGTAGGGTTGAACTATATGACCCTTAAGGTCCCTTCCATCCCTGAGAGTCTAGACTACAGAGGAAAACAAATCTCATCCAATTAAGAACATCAGAAAAGCGAGTGATGACTCACTGATGAAGAAGCTGGCTGTGCTTGGATTTTAATTGTCCTAATAATCATCATCATCACAGAAGTTCTATTGGCTTTTTCTCCCTTTGATTAAAGTCCTCAGAAATACCTTCAGGCTCCCTTCCAAACAAATGGCCCATTATAGAAACTCAATTTTAATCTGATCTCCTCTCTCAGTAATTACATTCTTCGTCAAGAGAACAGGACATTCACTCAATGAAGGGGATGCAGCTCAAAGGGTAAGCACTGCAAACATCCAGAAGTGAAAGGAATGCACTTGGCATGACGTGCCTCCATCAAAGCACATTAGAAAAAGGCTGTGCAGCATGAGAAAAGTATCAGGTTGGAAGGCAGAAAGCCTGGGTCCAATCTTGTCCTTGCCTGACTCACTTTCTCTCACTGGGTCTCTACAATTGGGTGGGAGTGCCACCCCCACCCAATCCATATTCCACAAAGAAGCCTGAAGGACTTCCAAAAAACCAAATATGATTAAGACTGTCTATGCTTTAAACCTTTCCCTGAATCTCCACTATTTTGGGATAAACCCTAATATGATCTACCAGTCCCCCTTAGACCCCATTATCTAGACCCAGAATGCCTCCTTCCAGCATCAACAGAGTCCATTCTATTAAAGCCATACTTGGCTTCTTTCAGTTCCTAGAAATTGACTAGCTCTTTTGTCAGTCTTTGTACATGGTGTTCTCTGTCAGGAACACTTCTCTTCTTGCTGTTTGTCTAGGTAACTTCTATTCATCTTTGGATCTCAGCTTCTTTTCAATTTTATTACTATCCCTTACTATGTGCAAAATACTAAGTGCTTTCTAAATATTAGCTAGTTTTATCATCTTTAATGTGCTTCAAGTAGGTACTACTATTATTCCTATATTATAGATGGGGACACTAAGACTCAGAGAAGTTATACGAGTTTCCCAAGGTCACAGGGCTAGTAAGTGGCAAAGCAAGAATTCCAACCCAGTCTGGTTTGAGTCCATGCTTTTAACCCCTATACTAAGTTGATCCATCACTTCCTCAGGGTGACCTTTATGATCAGGTGCTCTCCCTTATGTATATGACTGCGCATGTCACTCCATTGTTAATAAGTATGTAATGCTATCTTCCCTGCTAGTCTGAGGGCTCTGGGAAGATGAGGATACAACCTTTCTTGTCCATTGCTATACCTCCAGCCTCCAGCATACCTTGTAAATTCAGTAAATGGCTTTGGATTTGATTAATACATATATAAATATGTATTTATATACATATTTATATAAATATGTATATACATACATATGTATACATAAGCTAACTCCCTTAACTCTCTGTATTTATATACATATTTATATATGTATCAGTTTTCTAATACGTAAAATTAGAAAAGTTGATCTTGGTCTACATTTTTTTCTATTGCTTTAAATAAGAAACAGTCCTAATCTGAGATGCTGGCCTTGATACATGTTAGAAAACTATTGTAGTGCAGACCATTTGAACTATTTAAGCCTTAGCAATTCTCATTGTAGAAGACTACTGGACTAGCCACTCTTTAAAGACAACTCTAGAGTACCTGAAGTGTTTATAACCACTGCATATTACAGGATGGGAGCATGGGAAATTTTGGTTATATTTGCCTCGTTTAGTGTTGCCTATTTCTGGCCTGGTGTAAAATTCTTACTGAATACACCACTAAGAACAGAGCAATTTCGAGGCTTGGAAGCACAATTGGTTTTTCAGGCTGGTGAGAAATTCAGGGAACTTAGGAGTAATAGAAGACAGGTATAGTGAAGTGAAGAGAATATACAACCCAAAGGCAAAAGCTCAGGATTGACTGCCGGGCTCTTTCAACCTACCAACTATATCATCTTGAATGAGTCAGTTGATTGATAAATTCAGATTCTAAGTGGGACCAAATTAGTGTACTGCTTAAGGATATTACTTTCTGTTTAAACCGTTATGCTTCATTTTTAGAAACTTGCAGGTCTGCTTTATTTCAAGAAGCTTCTGTGGCCTCCAGTTTTCAGTCTTTTGTACTTTCTGCTTTTTAAAGAGTTCAAAGAGGAATTAAAGTGTTAAAGTTATAACATGACCCTTTAGATAATGGCTTCTTAAAGTGGCTAATATCATCTTGAAATCTTCAATTGACAAGTAGTTATTTAGCTCTAATTATATGCCAGATTTCATAAAATAACTTGGGCAAGTTCTTAACTTCTGTTTTTTGGTATTCTCACCTATAAAATGGGAACATTCGAATGCAAGTGCAGGAAGTTATGAACACTCAGGGACTGGGCAGGAAGATTCTTGTCATTTCTTTGGTAGGAGGGTCCTCTCCATGAACACTTTTGCAGTGACCTGTGCTTCTCATCACTATGGGTGACACCACAAACTACACACTAGCCCTCCTTGACTCCAACCGTAATTCTCTTTCAGGTGGTTACCAAGCCCTGTCAGCTCTAAGTCCTGAATATCTCTTTAACATCTCAATTCTCACTGCCATTGTGCTTCCTACATGTCTAGCCAAGATTACTATGAGAGTCTCCTCATTTGTCTTCCCATACCAGTCTCTCTGGCCACAGAGAAAGTTCTTAAATTTAAGTTTGACCATATCACTTCCTTGTTTAAACACCATCAGTAATGCTCGTTGTCCTTGGGATAAATTCAAACCTCTAAGGTGTGATATATAAGAATTAGAATAGACCAGGATTAGAAATTTGGCTTTACCAGTACCCTGCCATTGGAACCTGAGGCAAGTTAGCTAACTCCCTTAACTCTCTGTTTCTTCATCTGTAAAGTAAGATAATCGTCTCTACACTATAGGGTTGTGGTAAATATTGCATTAAGTACTATGTTTAAGATACTTAGTATAATGTCTAGGACATAGCTAGAGTGTAATAAGTGATATTTCTTTTTACTACCAAGAAACTCAGATATTATGTATAATTGAGCAAGAAGACGGACATGGTAACAATCATGGAAAACATCAGCAAAAACAGATGTATAAGCAGCATTCTATGTAGAGGCAGAGGGTCATAAACACTGACTGAGAAATAACAGTAGCATTCTCAGAGGAGGCAGTATTTGATCTAGATCTTGAATGGTCACCTGGGATGACTAACTTGGGCAGAGTTTGTTGGACCCCTTTAATGGCTGGTTTTCTGTGCCCCTTTCTGTAGCCTTGCTCATTGAAAGTTGAAATAATTAGCATGGAGGTTCTGTTCACCAGGGTATGATGATGCACTTATTCTATCATAAAACTAAGGGCTTATTTTCCAATATAATTGATCCCTTAGCCTTCAGAGACTCAAACATTCTCTGTACCCTCAAAACAATAGAAAATTAAAAGAACAATTTCTCTTTACCTTCTAAATCTTGGCAACCAAAAATAGGAGAGCAAGGGAGAGAACATTAAGGTCTCATCGGTTTCAATTCTCAACAATGTAACGTGTATTTTTTCTCATTGGAATTTCAAGAACTCTTATAATTTAATCTGTTATTTATTCTGTTAAAGTGCAGTCTTCCTTAAGAGCAAAAGGATTAATGGTTTCAAATTCCAGCACATTGACCTTTATTCTACATTAAAATGCTTATTTGAAACTATTCTGCTAGGGCTCCCATAAGCCATTCAGTATTGAACATCAAAGAAATATAAAGTTTAACTCCCACTCCACTCAGGAAGCAGAATTTTAGAAATAAAAATAGACTTTTGCATGCATAGACGCATGTAAGATGCTCTGCAGAGTTGTGTATAAACCAGGAACAGAGGCTTAGTTGGACTAGGGCCTACCTCCTTGGTTCAGCTTTGGCTCAGGCCCATCACAGACTGAAGCAAGGTCATTTTCTGAATATTTTTCTATCACAGAAGAACATACCTTGTTTTATGGCATGGAAGCAAGTGAGGAAACATCCCAAAGAATGAATGACTTGAAACATTAAAAATAAAGTTGAGGCCAGGAGCATTGGCACACGCCTGTAATTCCAGCACTTTGGGAGGCCAAGGCAGGTGGATCACCTGATGTCAAGGGTTTACGACCACCCTAACTAACATGGTGAAACCTCGTCTCTACTAAATACAAAAAAACTAGCTGGGCGTGGTGGCGCATGCCTGTAGTCCTAGCTACTTAGGAGGCTGAGGCAGGAGAATCGCTTGAACCCAGGAGGCAGAGGTTGCGGTGAGCCGAGATCATGCCATTTTACTCCAGCCTGGGCAACAAGAGTGAAACTCTATCTCAAAAAAATAAATAAATACATACAAATAAATAAATAAAATAAAATAAAAATAAAGTTGAAAGATTTAATATGGGGAGAAGAGGAGAAAGAAGAGAATGTATATTTATTGGCTACCTACTATGAATTTAGCATGGTACTAGGAGCTTTTAAGTAACTTTGTCTGCAAACAACACTTTAGCTCAGGTAGGCGTGATCTCCCTCTCTGAACTCCCACAGCCCCTTATCAATGACTCTTTCACAGTATAGCTCTTCTTACCTTTCCTCACAGTTACTCGTGTATGAGTCTTTCCTCCCACACTAGACTGGGTGTTTTCTTTTAGGGTAGATACAGCTGTTGTTTTAGCCATCTCTCTTTTCTGGAGAGCCAGGTCCATATTTAGATACTAGTTCTGTTGAATTTTGTTAAAATAATCTCTGGAAATCACCTCTTTCCTGTCCAAAATCTTCTGCACATGAATCCCCTTAGTAATATCACCCAAACAGGAGCCATTGCTGGTTCCCTACAAGGCTCTTGGAGCCAGACATGGTCAGACATCTCTCTCTCTAGCTTCCCACTGGGACTTTGGCTTCTTACCAAATTTGATCAAATTCCAGACTCTCCGAATAGTCTAATGAGTCCCTTTCGCTGTCACTTAAACTGGGTGCTAATTGGCCTCAACTCAAAAGATTCACATCTCATTTCCACATTATCTCAAGGGCTGGGCCTTCACTGAGCCTCCCTCTCTCACTCCACATAACTCTAACACCTTTATATGGGATCCTCCAAATAAAATGAGAGCTTTCTTGGTAGAACTCTTGTTGTCCAGTTTCTGGGATTTTTTCACTCTCAATATGAGCTGAACAAATCCAACTGGTAAGAGGCTCCTAGTGTTGGACACATGGCATTCTGCAAGATAGAGTCAGGAAACAGATCATCAATAGATAAAGTCCTGATTGAGGATTACATATGGCATTACAGGTATGATAGGCATATTAAAGGGATAATGTTTAGGGAGAGCACCAGCCTGAGTGGGCTGAATAAAATGAAATGGCATATAAAAATTATCTCTCATAGAGCTGGCCCAGAGCAGGTGCTCAATGAACATGTTGCAGCCCCTATGGTATTATTCCACAAACTTATAGGAAACATCCCACCTATACCAAGCTCTGGGCTGGGCACTGGGTACACAGTGATAAATCAGATCCAGTCCTTGTCCACAATTAGTTCACAATCTAGCAGGGAGAAAGGGGAACAAAGATAATACTAGGCATAAAATGCTGGATTAAAAAGAGGCACAAAGCACTGAGAGAAACAGAGGAAGGCAGGCCCGAATCTTCCTGAGGAATTAGTGGAGCCTTGAAGTAAGGGGGACATTTGATCTGGGTCCTGAACCATGAGTAGAAATTCTTAGAGAAGTTCACCTCAGAAAAAGCAGATGGACCACTTGTACAAGGCCCACAATATGTATATGAAATATACCTTGACCTTTGAATATACTAAGCAGTTTGGGATGGAGTATAGCATGCCTGGTGAGGTTAGAGGGAAATAAGACTGGAACGAGTTTAGAGCAAGATGTTTGATGAGCACTGTTTCTCACCTTGTAGTCCAAATAAACTCTTATGGTAATACTGGGGGAAATGGGAATGGGAATAGGCAGAGCCAAGACTGGAACCCAGGTTACAGACCTTGAACCCTGCATTTTTCCACTATAACTAGCATCTAATAAAAACCAACCAAGAATATTTAGTTGAAAAATCATACCACCTATCTGTTGATAAATGCAGGCTATTTATCAAAAACACAAAATTGAAAGTCACATTAAACTCTGAATTCCCATGGAAACTGAATTTCAAGTTAGAAACTTTTCCATACAGTAGTCCCTACTTATCCATTTTTGTTTTCCATGGTTTCAGTTCCCCACAGTCCAAAAATATTAAATAAAAAATTCCAGAAATAAACAATTCATAAGTTTTAAATTGTGGGCTGTTAAATAACATGGTGAAATCTCACACCATCCCTCTTCATCCCACTTCATCCCACATAGGACTTGAATTATCCTTTTGTCTGACGTAGCCATACACTACCTGCCCATTAGTCACTGAGTAGCCATCTTGGTTATCAGATCAACTGTCCTGGAATCACAGTGCTTGTATTCAAGTAACCCTTATTTTACTTTTATTATAGTATGTTGTTATTGTTAGGTAACAGGGGTACCTTAATGGCGCCGGTTCCGGGTTCTTCTCCCCTCCTTGACCGGGCACTGTCTGAACCCGCCAAAGGAGGGCCAGTCAGAAAGAAGCATCTCCCGCCTTCCCTTGGGCCCGCCCCACGTAGGCCCAAGGGATATAAAACCCAGCACACCAGCAGCTCTCCTCTTCTCTTCTCTTCTCTTCTCTTCTCTTCTCTTCTCTTCTCTTCTCTTCTCTTCTCTTCTCTTCTCTTCTCTTCTCTTCTCTTCTCTTCTCTTCTCTTCTCTTCTCCTCTCTTCTCTTCTCTTCCTTCTCCGCTCGATACCTCCAATAAAGATCTCTTGACTGCAACTGGTGTAGTCTGATCCTTGCCCGGCCTCTTTCAGTTATAATTGTCCTATTTTACTGTTAGATATTGTTGTTAATCTCTTACTATGCCCAATTTATAAATCAAACTTTATCACAGGTATGTAGGATAGGAAAAAACATAGTATATATAGGATTTTGTACTATCTATGGTTTCAGGCATCCACTGGGGGTCTCAGAATGTAACCCCTGAGTCCCAGCACTTTGGGAGGCCGAGGTGGGTGGATCACGAGGTCAGGATTTCAAGACCAGCCTGACCAACATGGTGAAACCCCGTCTCTACTAAAAATACAAAAATTAGCTGGACTTGGTGGTGTGTGCCTGTAATCCCAGCTACTCAGGAGGCTGAGGCAGGAGAATTGCTTGAACCTGAGAGGCGGAGGTTGCAGTGAGCCGAGATTGCACCACTGCACTCCAGCCTAGGCCACAGAGTGAGACTCCATCTCAAAAAAAAAGGAACCCCCGCCACCCGCCCCGCATCCGAGTATAAGGGAGGGCTACTGTACAATGGTGTGAAAAGCAGGCAGATTACAGGGAAGCCTGTGACCCCCTTTCTGTGTGGAGGCCGTTCAGAGTACAATTTTCTTGCCTTTTTGCTCAAATATAAAGATGACACAGATAACAGTGGGCCTGGGTTTCAGAGCTAACTACCTGCTCTCTTAAAAAGGTGCTGGGTGCAGGGAAAATATAGAGACAAAGACAGAGAAAGAGACACAGAGACAGAGAGGGAGAAGAAAGAGAGAGATAAAGACCAAAAAACATAAAGACAGAATTATGAGCAGGTGGTTGGGGAGTATGTGAGGAAGAGAATAGACATCTATTAAGAGTCTCTTATATACTAGGCACTGTGCTAGGTAATTAACATAAGAGCATGTAGTTGTCATAAGATAGGAAGAGAGAGCTAGGGAGTTCCAACTCACTCTTATAGCATAATCCAAACCCATAGCTCTAGAAAATAGGCCTATTCCCAGAGGAGAGTCCTCAAAACTGTCGTGGTTTTTGGTCCGCTTAAGGAAGTGACATGTTATCCATAAGCAGGAACTATTCCTGACCTGTACCTGAAATTCTACCATTCTACTTGCTCTTTCAGTTTAAACATTTACCCTCAGTTCCAAAGCAAACTCCTGAGTGAAAGATCCAGGAACCCCTTTGGCTGAATTGTAGAAAGTGAATGTTCTGGTTTGAATGTTTGTCCCCTCTGAAACTCATGTTGAAAGTTAATCCCCAGTGTAACAGTATTAAGAGGTGGGACCTGTAAGAGATAATTGGGTCATGAGGGCATGAGCCCTCATTATATGTTAATAGAGTATTAATAAGTCATCATGTGAGTGAATTAGTTATCATGAGAGTGGATCTGTATAGAAGCCAGGTCGGCTCTCCCACAAGCCCTCCTGCCTGGTGATGCTTTCTTCCATGTTGTGATGCAGCAAGCAGGCCCTCACCAGAAGCTGAGCAGATGCTGGTGCCATGCCCCTGGGCTTCCCAGCCTCCGAAACTGTAAGAAATGAATTTATTCCTTATAAATTACCCAGTCTCAGGTATTCAATTACAGCAACAGAAAACAGAATAAGACAGTGAGCATGACAGCAAATAACCAAACAGATGAGTGTTTGTAGATGACATATTTATGGCAATATGACTTGCCTGTGGTATCCCGGGGGTGTCCAGGAAACCTCACGGAATGTGACTGCCACAAACTTGGTATCTTCTTTACACATCGTGGGTTCCATATAGAACACTAAGCAACACTAAGCAATGTCCAGGAATTCTAATGGGAAGCTGGTTGCAGCAGAAGCAAAAGCTTCTCTGGAGGACACTGAGAGTCTTGGTGAGCAAGAAAACAATGGTAGAATAGATACTCCTTCTGGAGCTGTTTATTTTACAAAGTTGGAAGGAAAGGTGCTTCATAATACCCAGGCAACCTTCCAATTTAAAAAGTTCATAGGCTCCATCTGCCCCAGAAGATGCTTCTCTGAGTTTCCTCATTTATTGTCCATACCATTATGCTCTGCCTATCCCCACCTCTTCTGTATTCTATTTGCTGCTCCCCAATTCCCGCGTCTCTGGGTAGTTCTTGCCCATTCTAGCCACTCATTCTTCCCCTAATTGCTTACATCGGAAAGCAGCACAGATCACTAGGCTGGGAACTAGGGCACTTAACCCTGCCACTTTCCAGCTATGAGGCCCTAGATAAGTCTGAGCCTTAGTTTCACAGTTTGGAAGTACATGGCGTCCAGGTTCCTTATACCTAAAATTGGTATCATTCTTTCATGCTTTGAGATTTAACTTAAGGTCTACATTCTCTAGCAAGCCATTTCTATTTGTCTACCCCTTTCTTGTCCTCTTTTATATTATAGTGTCCTTATTGTTGGACCCACACATTTATAATATAAGGACAATACTGTGTTTTCTAACACAATATTAGGAGTGTTAAAAGTCTTGTTTCTAATGCAATAAAAGACCCCTGAGGAAGTGGTCTCACTGATTGTGTGCTATTCCATTCTTCCCCCTTCTCTCCATGTGCACATCCCAGGACTGGACTGAGCTAAGTATTTTAAAAATGAAGTAGAAGGAATCTTGTCAACTAAGGTTGCTCCATTTCTGAAAGCCTGACTGGAAATGGCTTCCTGGATCCTATATTACCAGTTTTCTCAGAAAATTGGTGAGACAGGGCACTCCAGGCAGAGGAAAGAGCAATAAAATACAAGTTAAATGCTTTAGACCAAGAGGTAGTATAATATTGTGGTTAAGTGTATAGGCTTTAGAGCCAAAACTTTGGCTTCCAATTCTAGCTCTGCCACTGAATACCTTATCCTCTTGTGTGTCGGTTTTCCCTTTTATAACATGAAAAGAATCTATGAGGGATGCTTGGAAGCTTAGAAGACAGCTTCACATTTTCGTTCACTGCTGAATTCCTCCCAGTGTTATTTCTAAGCCTGCCCTCTGTATGAAGGCGGGCCAGCCTCTTACAGATTGACCACTGCATGCCAGGTCAGCCTCTTCATATTATTTTTTTCTTGCCTGTTAGTCTCCGTGCACAAAAATTCCCTCTCACTTATGCCTTCTAAAGCTCTAGCTGCTTTGCTAGCCCACATGCAGTCCCACCCTACAGGGAACCTCCTTCATTGCTCTGGTCTGTCATTCTCTCTCTCACGGAGCTACCTAATCATATATGAGCAGTAGCCATATAACTTACCCAAATAAGGACACTTCTGAGAGTGAAAGAGAATGTTATTATTAATTATGTTGGGATGACAGGTATAAGTAAGGACTATCTTGATCAGAAGGAGAGAGATACATAGTTATCTTACCAATGGACCCAGGGGTATTGAGATAACACTACTTCTTACAGTCTTTCTCTTTCTAGTATTTCCATAGAAGTCTGCATAGTATTTTCCAGCCTACAAAAAACTTCTACCTCATAGTCTCACTGATGATCACAGCCGTTCTGGGAATCTACTGGGTAGGACTATTTCTTGCACAAAGTGGTTTTTCTTAGGTCACCTAGAGGCTAGAACTGGACAGAACCTTCTGTTTCACTCTGGCATCCACTTTAGCCCCTGATTGTGTTGGGGTTTTTTTTTGGGAGTTGAGTTTGTTCCCTTAGGTTGGCGGTAGAAGAAAGAATCATGCCGTACTTCTTGTCCCCTCATCTTTCCCCTTTCTAAAGCTGGGGGAATGGTAGGGTTTGAGAAAGGTGAAATGAGAAGCTAATAAAGAAACAATCAGAAAGTGGCAAAGTATCAATAAATTCAATCTCATTCAAGAAATAATTATAGATATTTATCTAGATGATAGGATTTCAAGTGATTTTTTATTTTTTTATTTAGGGTACATGTGCACAATGTGCAGGTTTGTTATATATGTATACATGTGCCATGTTGGTGTGCTGTACCCATTAACTCGTCATTTAACATTAGGTATATCTCCTAATGCTATCCCTCCCCCCTCCCCCCGGAGTCTCACTCTGTCGCCCAGGCTGGAGTGCAGTGGCGTGATCTCTGCTCACTGCAAGCTCTGCCTCCCGGTTCACGCCATTCTCCTGCCTCAGCTTCCCAAGTAACTGGGACTACAGGTGCCTGCCACCGCGCCCGGCTAATTTTTTTGTATTTTTAGTAGAGACTGGGTTTCACCATATTGGCCAGGATGGTCTCGATCTCCTGATCTCGTGATCTGCCCGCCTGGGCCTCCCAAAGTGCTGGGGTTACAGGCTTGAGCCACCGCGCCCGGCCTCAAGTGATTTTTTAACGTTATCCTTACTCCTTTCTATATCCTTTGAATTAGCATGTACCACTTACATAATTTTACAAAATGCTATTTCATTTATTTTTTTCGTTTTAAAGAAAGAAACCACTGAGAGTCTTCAGTAAAATGGTCAATTTCAGTGGGAAAAAACCCCCAAAAACAAAAACATAGGATTTCAACTAGACCTAGGCTTTCATCTTATTCTACTCTGTGACCTTGAGTAAGTCACATATGCCTTCAAGCCTCAGCCTCAGTTTCCTAATGGGTAGAATATAGACACCACCACCCACTTCACAGGGCTGTTAATGACGATTCCACAAGATTCAAAAAGTGAGTACCCCAGGTAAGGGCCCAGCTTGTGGCAGACTCTCAATAAATGTTCATTCCCTTCATGTGGGTGTTATTGATGCAGCTTCCCAAGGCTTTTGACAAGCCTTGCCACGTCCTCTGCTCACAGCTCTGGAGTCATCAGGGGCATGCCTGTGACAGCTGCACCCCCTCAGCATGCGGGTGGGGCTGTCCAGAGATGCTGGGTGCCTAATGCAGGGAGGCAGTCCTGTCAGAATCACTGGGGGTTACTCATCCCACCTTCAGGGTTTCTGACAGGATGTTTTGATAAAATAAATCTATTTTAAGTGACTGTAATGAAATACTAACCAGTTTCTGAAGGGCTTTTAAGATGTTTTTAAGAAGTTTCAGATCAAAGGCCCTGGGAAGGCAGACTTCATGCATTAAATATTTAGTACTGACTCAGTCACTTGAGAGTGCAGGAGTTTTGACATTGTAAGAGGAAGAAAGCACATTCTAGCTGGGGCCACACTTGTGTTAAAGACACAAGTGATGGGATTCAGGAGCAAGAGGCCAATCTTCTGGCTCCTATTGGCTGGAAAGTTGGAGGTCATGACCTCAAAGGCTGTCTGCCTAAAGATTCAGGATGTGATAGAATTATTCATGATCTATAGTAGTTGGGTAAACAAGTCCTCAGCGAGCCCTGACAGCAGGGATCTGCCTTCCCAGCTGTTACTACCAGGCTCAATGCCTGTCATTCTGCACATTGCCACTTGGAGCCCACCAAGTGTGAAATCTGTAATGTGCTTTGCAGTCCAGCTGAGAGATACTGTCCTTGAGACCACACATGGACTCACACAGTCCTAGCAGGTGAGGCTCAATGAGGAGAAGAGATTTGTTGAAGAAAGGCCACACTACACATTAATGGTATGACTGGGAATGGTGTCAAGAGCTCCTGCCTGACTGTTCCAAGGTCTTTCCAATATATTACACTGCCCCTTTGATGACAAACAGTTACCACCGGTGTAGACATAGAAGGACAGGAAGAAGCCTAGATTAGGGTGTAAAGTAGTAGCCCTTGATGTATATCAGGTCACAGCTACCCCTGGAAGTCTGGTAAAAGTTGCAGATCCTCTCCCAGAAAAATGCACGCATGTACTAGTATGTACTACAGTTGACATCTAGTGTTGGAGAATTCGAGCATCCTTTTAAACACATTCTTGAAGATCAGATTGCAAAACCTGGAAACCGAAGTCATAGTAGACCCTGTGATCCCGGAGCTTACAACTTTGAGTTTCTTGAATGACTTTTAGAATAGTGGTATGACAGTAGAACCATCACAAGGTTTGGTATTATACAAACCTGGATTAGAGCAGCACCTAGCACATATGTGATATTAAGGAATTACTTAATTTCTCTTAATTTCAGATTCCTATTTCTAATGTGGGATAATATTATCTAATGGAGATATTTGGAGTTCAAACATGTAAATAATTTCGAGCCCCTGAATACATGCAAAAGATACAAAGTTCCAATCCATCTCTATCTACTTCCAAAAACCCTAATGGATTCCTTCAGCATCCAGTCATCCACTCTATTCCCACCTTACAACTAAACTTTAGACTCCAGGAGGGCAGAAATCACGTCTAGATTGCTCACAATAACTACCTCTGAGTATACTGACTGGCACATGATAGGTGCTTAATATATATTGAATGAATGAATTAAAATAACAAAATAATGAGTCCGATGGATACACAGTAACTTCCAGAGAGGGAGCAGGAGCCGTAAATAGAGGACTAACCCTGGGGAAACTTCAAATATTGCTTTTGGCCACAGACCAAAGGTGTTTCAGGGCCTAGAAAAACTAATGACTTAGGAAATGGCATTCAGAGAAGACAACCTAGAGGAAGATCTCCCTGTTTATCTCTGTTCATTGTTTCATTTCCCTTCACCAATGTCACAGGCCTGGTCTCTTCCCACATGACAAGCCGAGGAGCTGCAGTTACACCAAAGCCAGGTCAAGTAAGCCTAAAACCTAGGATTAAGGGACCAGGTAGGAAGTAGGAAGAGGCACCAGTTATTAGCTCCTGCCTGACCCAGCCTTTGATTCTGCAGGCACTACCAATTCCACCTGGAAGATCAGCTGTGCTCAGCTTCTGAGCCAGTCCTAACAGGGAAGAGAGTACAGAAGCAGTTTTAGTCTCCTCTACAGGTGGAGCCTTGTCCTAAACCTGGCAAGCCCCAACTCAGACCCTTGCTACCTCTTCTCCTAGAGCTTGAAGGATGCTTCCATGCCTGAGGTAGTGGTAATAAACAGAAGGGAGGAGAAGCACTATGTCACCACCCACTTAACTTCCATTACTAACTATTGTTTGGAAGTTCTTCCTGACATGACGAAAAGCCCTTAGAAAGACACATACATTTGCAGGACATTTCTGGGTCCTGAGCATCCAAGCTGAATTTAACACATTCCTTATAATCCCCTTCTTTACCCCTTTGGTGGCTCTATCTTTCACCAGTTTAAACAAGCCAGAAACCTAGAAATAATGCTTGATTCCTCTCTTTTCCTCACCTACAACATTCAACTAATCACAGATCCTGTGAATTTTAACTCCTAGACATTTCTTGAATTTTTCAACTCTTTTCCATGTTTTCTGCTACTGTCATAATTGTTAGAGAACTCCCTAACAATATTCTCTGCCCTTCAATCCATCCTCCACGTGACAACCCAAATTACTTAATATAAAATATTTTGCCTTGTTATTCCTTTGTGTAAACTCCTACATTGACATCCCACCACAACCAGAAAACAAAAAAACAAACGATTCTGGCTTCTCTGTGTCCCTGGGCTCCTTAGGTATGTATATTCAAGAAGATACACAGTGACTCCTTCTCTGGCTTAACAGAAGGAGAACAGGAAGTATGAGCTATCAGAAGTTGGAATAGGCTATTATTGAAGGTAGTGAGTTCTCTGTGCCTGAAAGAGTGTCTGTAGAGCCTGGCTAACCACTCACTGGGATGCTGTGGAAAAACTCTGCTCTTGGATAAGAGACTGGTTATATGCCATATGAAGGAAAACTCTGTCCTGAAGAGACTTCCAGGGGTTTCAGGAGAGCATGTACCTTGGGGGCAATAACACCTCCCCGCTCCTCTCATCCTCCCCACATGGACATCTGTAGGAGGAGGCCCCACCTCAAGGAAAGCAGTTTCTCTTCTGAAACCAGCCTGACCCATAGCCAGCATAAATGAGATGTTGTTTTGGCATTTCTTCCTCAGGTCAATGTAATCAGTGTAGAAAAGGTAAATGAATAATTTAGGTTTCCAGAAATAAATTAACTGGAGGCAAGATTGTCAAATGTGGCTGTCTACCCTGATCAAGGTAGACAGGTAAATACCAAATCTCACTCCCTTTTCCTGCAACATAGCTTTTTAGGCATTCCTTACTAAGTGATGAGAAAGAAACAGTCTTCAGGATAACAAAAACAAACACTTTGCATTTGTGTAGCTGTTTAGAAATGTAACATGCTGTTAAATTACAGTTACCAGTTGAGAATCTAATGCGTTCCAGACAACATGGCAGCTGCTTTTTAGACATAATATTTTTTAAATCACAGACTTTTGAGACAAATTTATTAGGTTCATATTGCAAATCTCAACTCTGCCTCTAACTAGCTGTGTGATTTTAGGCAAGTTATTTAGTCTCTTTGTACCTCAGTTTCCTGATCTTTAAAATGGACAGAGTAAGGGCGCAGGCTTTAAAAGGCAGGATAATACACACAAAGAGCTTAGCTAGTGCCATATGTGGCACATATACACATTCAATAAATGTTAGCTTTGGTTTATATTACTCCTGACAAATACCCTGAGAAGTAAGGGTTATTTTGCAAATGTGCAGATGAAGAAAGAAGCTGAGTGATATGGAATAATGTTCTTAATTTGGTAATGAATTAGTGGTGTATCTCGGATTCAAATGCTGATCTGTCTGACTCTAAAACCTCTGTACTGAGAGAGCAACATGGTTAGTTTTACTAATGTGGCTGTTGTTGTCACCATCAACAAAACTAATAGCATTAATAACAATGCCCTCTCACTTGGGCACAGCACTTTTGAGTCTTCAAAGAAAATGTAGACACATTATTACAGAATTATCAGCCCTTGGGCCTGTAAACGACTTCATGGAACCTCATCCACACTTTCCATCCCAGGGCAGAAGCCATCCTGTGGTACCCTTGACAAGTGATCATCTGTCCAAGATGGGTCTCACCAGTTCTAAAAGGAAATAAGAAAGGACTACTCTTGAGCAGAACAGATGTGGGCAGGGCAAAGACTCTATGATATGGGAGGCTCCAGTATTGAGGGAGATCTCAGAGATGGAAACACACCTATCAGTCTTCCTGAACACTTTCAGGCCCTCAGACTGCATGGCGGGGGGTGTCCTGGAGGAGGAGGGCTTCCTAGTTCTTAGCAAGGGTGAGCCTGAGGTAAGGGCAGCCAGACGAGCCTTTACCCACTTAGAGATAACTGAAAACAAACAGGAGCCCAGAGCAAGATCTAACTCCAAGAGAACCTGGACAGTTTTTTCACCTTTGACTGTACCTTCATCTGCTATTTTGTTTCCCAGCTCTGTGCCTGTAGGATGTAACAGAAAATCCTAAAATACAGGAAGGCCCATAGCCTTGTTTAATGGGGCAAAGATGTGGGGAAGGACCTGGAAAGACTGAATCAGCCTCCTCAACTAGACTAATGGCAGGAAACTCAGGGGAGTAAGGGCAGGAGAATAGTCACAAAGAAAATGGAGGCAGGTTAGATTCTGATGCAAGTCTGAGAGGAGACAAACTAGAGCTTCAGACACAATATTGCACTGCCCTAGAGACAAAAGGATTAAGCCCTCCCTACCAGTGAATGTTTCCATGATCCTATTAGGTTCCTACAGCAACACAGAGGTAGTCAGTGAAAGGATTCGGGCAGCACAGAGAGCAAACATTTTGAAGTTAGACAGATCTGGGTACAAATCCTGATTCTGCCAGTTGCTAGCTATGTGAGTTCAACCAAGTTAGTGAACCCAAGCCCTGGTTTCTTCACATGTTTAAGAGAATAATAATAGCAACCGATTGTTAATTATAAAGAGGAAATGATCACATGAGATAAGATAAAAGTAGAGCCTAGCTCATGGTGTGCTATGGCCTGAATGTTTGTGTCCCCTTCCCTCTCCAAATTCTTATCCTGGAGCCTAAATCTCCAATGTGTTGATATTTGGAGGTAGAGTCTTTGGGAGGTAATGAAATCATAAGGGTGGAGCCCTCACGAATGGGATTAGTGCCTTTAAAAGGAACCAAAAAGACTAGAGTTCTCTCTGTCATGTGAGGATACAGCAAGAAGTTAGCAATATGCAACCTGGAAGATGGCTCTTAAAAGAAGCCAACTATTTTGGCACCCTTACCTCAGACTTCCAGCCTCTTGAACTGTGAGTAAAAAATTCCTGTTTTTAACAAACCACCTAGTCTATGGTACTTTGTCATAGCAGCCAACACTGACTGAGACATAGTATGTGGGAGAAAATGGTTCTTCTTTGTTGACATTCAAAGATCCTAAGACTCCCAATCAGAATAAAAAGGTCATGCTCCTAGGAACTTTACACATTTTCTGTCCTTAGGCCTTGGTTTTCTTAGCTGGGAAAGTAGGGTGTTAGAAGACTAATATTTCAGGGTCTCTCTGGGTCCAAACTTTGTTTCAACTGCCTGTAGTGCAAGTATCATGAATTGGAGAAACAGATAGACTCCCAGCCATCTGTTTTTCCTCCATCCCTGTGAAATGGCAGCATGGACAAACAATATCAAGATTGAGTAATATTCTGCTGACCTAGTTAGAAAAAGTTAAGAAACTTTTAAATATGTATGAATATTATTGAATGAAAAAGAGAAGGCTGATTCAAATGGTTGCAGTGCATATTAATATCTTACTATCCACTTTAATGTAGGAAAGATACTAGAAACCTCTATTATCTTCTTAGCAAAATAATTGTCTTTTAATGCCTAGGTATGGTAAATAAGCCAGAAAAATCACATGATAGTGCAGGACGAAGTTAAATAATTTAGAAAACAAGAATCCAGAATTCAATAAATTATTCCAATCCAAGATGCTATCGAGAAAAAAAAGGTAGAATTCCTATGTTCCATTTTCTGAAATAATATCTCGGTAGGAAGGCAAATGAGGAACCTGAATATTCCTAGCAGTTTCTCCTTCTATATCTCTTTTAGATATAAATTCATAGATTTGACAAACATTTTTTTGAGAACCTACTGAGCATTCATCAGTCATACCTACCTCTTTGTAGCCACAAAGAGGAATAAAATCCCAAACACTTCTCTTGAAGACTTCTCTGGCTAATGGGGGAGACCCACATCCAGGACTGCTATAATGATAGCTTATCTAGCAGTAATGAATTGGAGCTCAATCCTTGATAAACTGTAGAATGCCTCTCTCAGCCCCTGTAACCTTCTCCTCAATTCCTATTGACATGTGAACCTACTCTTCTTAGCAAAATAGATGGGTCCATCTGGAAGAATTGATTTATTTAAGACACATACAAATGTCTTTCTAAGAAATAGGTACCAATAAGGTGTATATTACTATTCATGTATATGTTTGTGGAATACCTACTGTGTACCAGCACTATGCTAGGCTCTTTGCTAGTCATTCATTTAATTTTCCTAACAATTCCTAACAATTATGAACAATTCCAAATTACAAATGAGGAAACTGGGGATCAAAGAGTTTAATGAACTTGTCCAGGGATACAAGTTGAAAACAGTGCAAGCAGCACTAAAAATCAAGTCCTTCTTAAATAAAAGCCCTTGGTCTTTTCATTAAGCCATATTGAAAGCATAGTAAAAGGGTTACAACATTGAAATGGAGAATCTATGTTGACCATGGACCTGAGTCAACAAGAGAAAAGCTCTGCCTACTTACCTGGTCATCCTTACTTTTAACTTAGGAATGGAGAAGGGCTCAGGCCATCTTGGGAGCAGGAAGGTATGTTGAGAGTATGTTCTACCTTGAGGCCTGGAGGCCCCATGAAATCAGGACAAGGTTTAGATGAAAGAAGCCAAGACTGTAGTCAAGGTTCAGGTCTGGGCCAGCAACTAATGAGGCAGGCTCAGTTAGTATGGGTATCTTTAAGGTCCTAGAAACAGGGGGTACTGGAGATCCAGCAGCTCATTCAGGCTTTGGTGTTATCCAGCTGTGTGAATTAAGTGAGTCCCTTGCCCTCAATTTCAATTTCTAAAATTGGAATAGGCCCAAGAGTAAGTTGGGCCAAATGATTTATTCAGATCTTCTATCTCCAAAATACTATGATTTTAAGATTTCAAATATGGACTTTACCAATAAAAGCCACAATAATCATTATTTGTTGAGCACTCTTAATATGACAGCACTCTACTATATTAATTCTAATTGCAACCTCATGACAACATTGCAAAGTTGTATTTATTATCCTTGTTTAGAAGGTGAGAAGCCCTGGACTCCAAAAGGTCAGCTACAGGTAACTTATCCATCGTCATTAACGTATCACATATAATTTATTCATAGCCACCAATATTATAAATGTCTAACATCTAAAACCGTACCCTTCTTATCTATGCCTTCTTCCTTTGCCTACCTCTGCCCTCTAATTAAAACATGTGAGTACATTACCTCAATGATTTTTCAAGGGCATCTGGTTTTCTTAATAGCTTTAATCTGAAAGAAGGATCATGAGAAACTAAGCTCAGTCTCCCACTTGCTTAAGCAGGAGGCTGTTGTACCTTTCACTTTGAGAGGTAAATGCTAGTAACTGAGAGCAATTGGCAAGGTATCTGCAGCTGACCAAGATGTAGGGTCAATCAAGAAGATGAAGAAAAGTTAATGCTTAGATAATTAATTTTGATAATAGTTGAGTTTACTAACGAAAAGAAATTACAGATAATCATAGATAGTGTATCTGCCTTAGTTCCTGGCCGATTTTTCATATGGTTGGCTCAAAATATATATTTAATGGATTAATATGGTTTATCTTTCCTCCTCGCACTTTCAAACCTCCTTCTCCACAGACTTCAGCCAATCCTGAACATGACAGGGAGAATCATTTAACTTTCTAGATGTCTTTCCAATCTGTATTCTTTACCACATCTCCAATATGCCATGCTCTCACCCATTATATACCCTCTAAGATAGAGTTCAAATGTTACTTCCCCATAGCAATTCTTTCTGATTCCCCAGCCAGGGTTTCATGTTCCTTTCTCATTCCTCATCAATCATCTACTCCTTAATTTCTTCTATACAAGTATTTTACTTATTAGTAGGGTAATCTTGGACAAGTTACTTAACCTTTCTGTGCCTCAGTTTCCCCATCTTCAAAATGGGGAAAATAATAGTACCAGCTTCATAAAGTTGCTGAAGGTTTGATTGAGAAAATAAATAACCTATTATCATGTTTGACATGTAGTAGGCACTCTATAACTGTTAGCTGGTTTAATTTTTATATGACAAATTGTATGCCTTCGGGGAGCTTGGAGTCTGATAAGGGAGATATGGTGTTACAAATGCGTTATATCCAAGAACTTACAAACAATTCAATTTCACTTCTGTTATCCAATATCTACTAGAAGCCTCTTGTCATCACAGAAACCCTTAAGCTAAGTCACAATGTCTAGTTTGCTGGTGACTCTAGAGAGGTTATTTGACATAACCAAAATTCAAATCCCCATATGGCTCTAGCCTTGATGATCTTTCTACTTACATTTTAACTAATAGGGGGTTTCTCTGGATATCTTTTGGGGTAGAGGGTAGGGTGCTAATGTATGAGGAAAAGAGGCACGAAGGGCTTAAGTAACTGGCCCAAAGTTACACAGTGAGTAAGTGGCAGAGTTAAGGTTCTAAGCTATGTAGCCCACACTATATTAACTTATGCACCTAATTTCTTTCTTACTGCCTTGAACGTACTCAGTTAATGTTTGCAGAGAGTGAATAAACAAACAAGAAAACCTTGCAAACAGGTCTGGAAGAGGAGTGAGTTGCAGTGGACAGAGGCTAATCTAGAAGTCAGCAGCTGTGTTTCCAACTAAACTTGTCCCACTAATTCGCTGGGTGACTCAGGAAAGTTATCTCCCTTCTCTGGACCCTCTGTCTCCAGCACAGAAAGAGAGACAGGCCTTTAAACAGTAGCAGTTAAGTCTTTTCTTCAAACTAAGTTTATGGAGAAGGCCAATAAACAGGATGTTCCAGTGTATTTGGCAGAAAGGACAAGAGAAGTCAGAGCCCTCACTCCTCCTCAGGGATATGGGGAGCACAGTTTTAAAACTCTAGAACCAGAAGAACTTAGGATTCTTCTTGGCTATGACATTCTATTACACACATAAAAGAAATTGCCTTGTGACCTAATGTTATATATCTTCTGATTCAACCAAGCGAAAATGTGGCTTCAGAGGAGGTGACAAAGTGTGACCATACCCAAAGGTAATAAGAAGGAATTACAGCTCTAACAGCCTGACTTCTCCACCTGCCTCAGTCATAGATATGCCCTAAATACAAAAATATCTCACAAACCTGAGAAAATTGCATTCATGGTATAAATATATTTAATGAAAAAAAAATAAGTGGGCTGTGGAGTTTCTCAATTTATTATTTTCATAATCATCTTTGATTTCTGTAATCTCTGGACTGATTAATAAAATCTTGCTAAAAGAGGTTCATATTTGGCATTTGCTCAGAGAATGGGAGTTTTTTCAACTTTATTGAAGCATTTTTTACATGTAATATGTCATCTATTTCAAGTGTGCAATTTAATGATTTTTAGTAAATTTACCAATGTGCCTTTACTACCACAAATCATTTTTGGGACATTGTCATTGCCCCCATAAGATCTGGCTTGGAATGGTTTTGTATATTTATATCTACATGAGATTCTTGGAAAAACTCAGGTTCAAAAGAAATAGATTGCATAAAAATTGAGCTCTATTTTACACAGTCTAATATCCTACCATTTTCCTCTATGTACAGAGTCCACTGCCCTAGAAGAAGAAAGGGAGAAAGTTGTCTCAGCTCTTGTTTGTTCTTTCAAGGCATTTAAAATAATATACATTACATTAAATTTATTGAGCTTCCCCACTGTCAGGCCAAAAAAGAACTCTGAAAGCAAATCAGGCACAGTTACTAAGCTCAAGGAGCAACCAATTTAGAAAAAGAAATTTGATATATACAACAGAGTCATAAAATAGGGCAGGAAATACCAGGAGTCTATAGAAAGTAAGAGAAATTGCTGATGAGTTCACTTATAGCTGAGGGGAATCAAGGATAATTTTAAGACAAAGGGCATTTGAACTGGGCCAAATTTCATCTAATTCTGTCATTTACTGATGCAGTTAGTCAATATACAGTCACTGAGAACCACTTTAGAATTCACATCTGTGCTTGAATTAGGCATGGTCCCTGTCCTCACACAATGCACAGTCAAACATAATGACTTTATTTCAGCAGCTCACCAGATATCCTGAATATTTCTATTATGAACTTAAATGGTGCAGAATTTTTGTTTGTTCTTGCATTTCTCTTCCCTATTTGATTATGAGCTCATAAAAATAAGAACCACTTCTGAAGCACATCTATATCCTTGGTTCTCAGTATTTCCTATCTCATAACATGTGATTCATAAATATTTGTTTAATGAATAATTTGTTCATTTAATTTTTCCCCTTTATATCAACTGATGGTTCACTTATTGGTTTTGGGGGAGGGGACGGTAAAGGGGAGAAGGCAAGTTATTGAATTCTAATAAAATTGATTGTGTTTTCTTGTATTTGTAATGAGGGCCCAACAGAGGACTTAAGTCAAAAGAGTCAATGAAATAGGCTGTGTATAAAGAGGCTTTTTACAGCAGAGATCAACTTTCAGAATGGTGGTATAAGGAGCACAGCATACTTTCTTCCCAGCAAAACAACCATTTAACTTCTAAATTTTTTTTTCTTTTTTGAGATGAAGTTTCACTCTTGTCGCCCATGCTGGAGTGCAATGGCGTGATCTCGGCTCACTACAACCTCTGCCTCCCAGGTTCAAGCGATTCTCTTGCCTAAGCCTCCCGAGTAGCTGAGATTACAGGTGTGTGCCATGACGCACAGCTAATTTTTTTGTATTATTAGTAGAGACGGAGTTTCAACCATGTTGGCCAGGCTAGTCTCGAACTCCTGACCTCAGGTGATCCACCTGCCTCGGCCCCTCAAAGTACTGGGATTACAGGCATGAGCCACCATGCCCAGCCTAAAAATTATTTTTAAAAACGATCATTTAAAGTCGTTTAAAGCCATTTGAGCCATGACCTGCTCAAATTCCCACCCTCTAACTCAGTGGGATGGAAGCTGTACTCCAAGAGTATGCCATCAAGAATATTAGTTCCCTCTCCACCTACCTCCTAGTCTATAGCTATGATTTCACCTTGGGAGGGGCAGGCCACAAGTACCTCTCACATAGCCCCCATCCCCATTCTATATTGAAGAAGCTCTATTCAAGGTAGATGCTTCTAAGGAGTAAGTCTTTCTTCCCCACCAGACCTTACTCATAGAATGAAAGCTCTAAATCAGGCATGGTAGACCAAGAGTAGTAGAAGCCAAATGCCCTTGGACCAGCTAATTTGCAGGACAGAGGTTTCAGGCCAAGACAGGCAAGACAAGAAGACCAGGGGCTACTGTCCCTACCCAGAGCCTGGCTCATAGAGCAGGGGTAACACTCTAGGAGAAGTGGGCACTCTCCCTGCCCCCAGTTCTAGGGCAGTGGCATAGAGGCTCTGTTCAGGGAGAATGGTAGGCAATAAGAACAAATGACTCCACAACACTGCATAAGGGGACTGAGTTCATTTGGAACAGATTGTAGTGAAATTTATGCCAAAGGATAATGTCAAAAACAACAGAGATCCTAGTGTGGCAAGCAAATAAAAGGAAGCTGGTCACTCCATGAGATTTATAGCAACAAGTAAAACAACAGACTAGCTAGAAGGTTAGAATAAAGAATTAGGGAGGAAAGATACCTAAGAAGGACACTTCAGGGGGCAGAGCAGCCTGAAAGACTAGCAATACCTTGCCCCTGCAAAAGGGTTCTATATTAACTGGATCAGACTGTGAAACAATTCTTGCCCCTAGGGAAAATAGAACAATCAGCTAGCAATTAATACAGGGTAATAGCTTGATGTGATACCAATAGAGGAAGACCAGCCCAGATGCTCAAGTATGCCCAAGGCAGTTGATGAAAAATAATTATACATCCAATAAGTTCACCAAACTTGAAGTAGGATAAACTCATGGAGATCCACAATCAGGCACATCATAGTCAAAATGAGGAAAGCTTAGCACAAAGAGAATATATTGAAACCAGCAAGAGAAAAATGATTCATCACCTACTAGGAAATTCCAATAGGATTAATAACTGACTTGGCAGCAGAAACAATAGAGGAGAAAGTGAGATGACATATTCAAAGTGCTGAAAGAACAAATCTGTCCACATGATTCCATAAGGCCAGGACTACTTTGATACCCAAACTAGACAAAGACATTACCAAAGAGAACCCCTGAATATCAATATCTCTTGTGAATATAAACACAAATATCCTCAACAAAATCCTACCTGACTGAATCCAGCAACATATAAAAAGGATTATGTACTATGACCAAATGGGATTTATCCCATGAATGCAAGGTTGGTTTAATATCTGGAAATCAATCAACATAATATACAATTTTAATAAAATAAAGGACAATAACCACATGATCATTTCAACAGACACAGAAAAATCATTTGATAGAATCTAACACCCTTTCGTGATAAAAATACTCAACAAACTAGAAGAAGAAGAAAACTTACTCAACACGATAAAGGGCATCTATAAAAAGCTCCAAAGCTAATGTCATATTTAATGGTGAAAGACTGGATGCTTTACCTCTAAGATAAGGAACAAGGCAAAGAAGTCTGCTCTTGCCACTTCTATTTAACATTCAACTAAACTATCCATAATGGCCCAGGTAATTAGGTGAGAAAAGAAACAGAAGAATGAAATAAAAGGAAGAAGTAAAAATATATCTACTTGCAGATGATATGATCTTGGGTTTTAATCTTAAGGAATCTAATAAAAAACAATTAGAAATAATAAATGAGTTCAGAAAGGTTGCAGAATGAAAATGCAAAGCTAAATTTGTATTTAAGTCCAAAACAAAATTAAGAAAACAATTTTATTTACAATAGCCTCAAAAGGATAAAATATGTAGAAATGAATTTAACAAAATAAGTACAAACCTTGCTTATACTGAAATCTATAAAATATTTTTGAAATACATTAAAGAAGATCTAAATAAAAACATCCCACGTTCATGCATCAGAAAATTATATATTGTTGATATGGCAATATTCTCCACACTAATCTACAGATTCAATGCAATAACTATCAAAATCTCATCTGGCTTTTTTGTAGAAATTGATAAGGTGATCCTAAAATTCATATAAAAATGCAAGGCACCATGTATAGCCAAAACAATCTTGAAAAAGAAAAAGTTGGAGAGCTGACATTTAATGATTTCAAAACCTACTACAAAGGTACAGTAATGAAGACAGTGTTGTACTGGCACAAGGATAGACATATAGATCAATAGAATGTAACTGAAAGTCCAGAAATAAACTCTTACATATATAGTCAACTGATTTTTGACAAGGGTACCAAGACAATAAAGTGGGGGAAAGAACAATTTTTTCAATAAATAGTGCTGGGACAGGAATGAATTGGAACATTTTCTTACACCATCTACTAAAACTAACTTAAAATGAATCATAAACATCAATGGAAGAGCAAAAATTATAAAGCTGTTAGAAGAAAACACAGGAGTAAATTTTTGTGACCTTTGGCCAGGCAATTGCTTTTTAGATACATGCTATGGATTGAATTATTTGTGTCCTCTCAAAATTTGTATGCTGAAATCCTAATCCCCAATGTGATGCTATTAGGAGGTGGGGCCTTTGAGAGGTAATTAGGTCACTGCGGGTGGAGCCTTCACAAATGGGATTAATGCTCTTATGAAAACACACTAGAGACCACGCTTTCTCTGTCTCTGCTCTCTGCCACGTGGATATAACAAGACAGCCGACTGAAAACCAGGAAGTGGGCCCTCAACAGACACTGGATCTGCTAGCAACTTGATTTTGGACTTTAAGCCTCCAAAAGTGTGAGAAATACATTTCTGTTATTTAAGCCAGGGGTCGCCAACCAGGATACTGGTCCCTGGCCTGTTAGGAACCAGGTCACACAGCAGGAGGTGAGTGGCAGGCCAGAGAGCATTACCAGCTGACTTCTGTCTCCTGTCAGATCAGTGGTGGCATTAGATTCTCAAAGGAGTGCGAACCCTATTGTGAACTGTGAATGGGAGGGATCTAGGTTGTGTGCTCCTTATGAGGATATAACTAATGCCTGATAATATGAGGTAGAAGTTTCATCCTGAAACCACCCCCACCACCCTGGTCAGTGGAAAATGTCTCTTCCACAAAACTAGTCCCTGGTGCCAAAAAGCTTGGGGACCATTGGTTTAAGCCACCTAGTCTATGGTATTTTTGTTTTAGCAGCCCAAACTGATTAAGTAGAGGCAAAAAAAAAGAAAAAAGAAAAAAAATGGATCAATCGAACTTCATCAAAATCTAAAACTTTTATGCTATAAATGATACCATCAAGAAAGTGAAAAGAAGCTGAGTGATGGAGTGTGAATGGAGAAAGGGAAGATGTTGGTCAAAGGGTAAAAAGTTTCAGTTAGATAGCAGAAGTAAATCTTGGTGGTCTGTTGCATAGCATGGTGATAATAGTTAATAAAAATGTATTACATATTTCAAATTGCTGAAAGAGTAGATTTTCTGTTTCTTTGTTTTTTGAAACAGTCTCACTTTGTCACCCAGGCTGGAGTGCAGTGCAGCAATGACACCTCACTACAGCCTGGACCTCCCAGTCTCAAGCAATTCTCCTGCCTCAGCCCTCCAAGTAGCTGGGACTACAGGTATACAACACCATGCCTGGCTAAATTTTGTTTTTTTTGTAGAGATGGGATTTTGCCATGTTTTAAATGTTCTCACCACCAAGAAGGGTAGATTTTAAATATTCTCACCATAAAGAAATAACTATGTGAGGTGATGGATATGTGAAATAGCCTGATTTGATCATTGTATCTCATAAATATATACAATTATTATTTGTCAATTAAAAATAAAAAGTGAAAAGACAACCTACAAGATGGGAGAACATATTTGTAAACCATATATCTGAAAAGGGACTGGGATCCAGAATATACAAATAACTCCTACAATTCAATAATAAAAACACAAAAATAATCTCAATTTAAGAATGGGCAAAGGATCTGAATAGCCTTTTTTCAAAAAAAGATATATAGATGGCCAATAAGCACACAAAAAGATACTCAACATCATTAGTCATAAGGGGGAAAAGGAAGTTCTCTGGCAGTGGTGTAGAGGTTAGATTGCATAGGAGAGACTAGAGACAGAGCATCAGTTCCTTCTATAAAGGCCCATCTTACATCATACAATCTTTATGCATAGAGCAGTATATAAGACAGATATGGTCCTTGTCCTCATGGAGGTTAAAAATCTTCTAAAGAAAAATGTTGAATGAGTAGTCAGAAGAGTGATAAGTCTGTTAAAAGAAAAAAACAGAATATATTACAGAAGTACACAACAAAGGCTCTTGAACTAGTCTGAGAAAGGGTATATCAAGAAAGAATTCTATGAAGAAAAAAATATTTACATTGGCTTCTGCAAGCAGAATAGGAAGTAATTAGGCAAATGGCAATAGAGAAAGAACATTCCAGGTAGATGGGCCAATGTGTATATAAGTTAGGGAGAAAATCCATGGACACAGAAAGAACTGTAAGAAGGCCAGTGTGGGTAGACCATAGGCAGCAAGGCAAGTGGGATAGAGATAGGTTGAAGAATCAGGCAGAGACCAGATGATCCAGGACCTTGCAGACCATGTTAAGAATTTGATATTTCATCATATACTACAGAGTGGATGTTCAATGGGTTATTTTCATGGATAGTGAAATCACTGAATATGGTAGCAGTGGTGTAGTAGAAAAGACAAGTATGGATCAAACTCCTCCATGATTCATGGAAATGTCCAAGATGTCAGTAGAAGACAGTGACAAGGAGTGGCAGGGGGTTGTATAGGCTGATGCCATAAAACTCAAAACATGTCTTTTTATATAATATCTTTTTATAAGGGAGGGAAAATAATGATCTCAAAGTAGCAATCTTCCAACCCAGCTGAGGTGGTGTTCAGTGAAGAGGTTACACTGTATTTGGTCAGGCATCACAGGATCAGTGAAGAGGTGGCACATGGTTAGGAGAACTGGGACATTCTGGTAGCCATTGCAATGCTGAGATATCTGTGTGAACAGGATAGTGAGCCTGGAAACCCGTTCACCTCATATCTTGTACCCCTTGGCTAAAGAAGCTGTTGTGATTTCCTGGGACATGCTGATAGTTTGAAGTAGGGCTATGGCAGCAGAGATAAGGAAGGGACAGATTCTAAGGATATCAAGTTGTAGCCTTGATCATACTTGGTGGTAGTATATGAGAATAACTTAAAAGAAGAAGTTAAATAGGACAGCTTTCTCACATGGACAATCGGAGTGATGGCGATGCATTCTCTGAACTAGGGAATCCAGGAAGGCAGCAGGTGTGTGGTAGTCTCGGTTGGCTTCTATAGCTTCAGGTAAATCAGACATATGCCTCCTTTATCTAGCAGAGGGAGGACTCAGGGTCACAATTCCCAGCACCTTTGTTCCCAGGCCCTTATTCATCCAGGGTTAAGGTTTGGAATGGATGGGTCATTTGAATCAGCAGGGTGAACTGGAAGCCCCTCAGCTAGATGCTGAGATGACATATCTGCCTCCAATTAAGTTGGACTCCTTTTGAAGGGAGTAACAAAAATTATGACAAGAGAATGGTGACTTGTGAAGTGGCCTGCTGGAAGGGAGCCAAACCCACTAAGCTTGTTTAATTTAGAGTGTCTGATCAGGACATGGTTTGGTGCAGATGGGAGTCCACGGAACTGTTCTGAGAGGTGGATTAAGGGCTGATAATTGATATTACTAACTTCCAAAAATTATTCAATTTAAAATTCATCCAAAAAGATGTAATTATTTTTCATACATTTGCTTGGTCATGTATCCAGTTGCAACTATATCAAGGGGGAAAAAGAAGAAAGCAGGAAGGAACAGAAAGAAGGAGACTAGCTTATTTTGAAGGAGACTAGCTTATTTTGAAGTTACCAGGCTGGTCAGAACTGTGCTGGCCCTCTCCACCCTGTTTTCTGTGGAATTGCCTTCTGCTCCTTGACTTTCCTGCCCACAAGGTCATCAGTCCTCTCTCACCTCCTTTCTGACATCCTTGCTTTTCCACACTAGTCACATAAGGACTGTAGTAGAATCTGCCAAACTCTGTATCTTCAACTCTTCCAGATATCTTTACATTTGCTCAATCTGCTCCTCTTCCTTCTTATCCTGGCTCTCTGGCTTTCTGTGATTATATCATGTTCTCCATTCTCTTTCCTCTGGCTTCATGATTCAGCTTCCTTTTTCCTTTTTGTTTTTTTTTTTTTTTTTTTTTTTTTTACTCCTCAGATTTTTAGTTTGGTTTGGATTCTGAAGATCTTTCAAGACAGGGCTTTCAGAATCTTCCCTATGCTACCTAACCATTCTCACTGTGACTTCAGGTAAAAGGCATCCTAGTCCCACCCTATCCCTGATCTGGGAGCCAAAAGATTGCAGAACTGGGCCAATCCCATGAAAAGGGGTTGGAGTTCCAGTGTTGATTCCTATCACCCAGGGGCCTTATTGTAGAGTCCTACCTAACATGATCCTTCCCCAGAGAGCATTCCTTTATCTGAATTTTGCCCTTTGCCATCTGGTTCTTTCTCATTCATCATAGCATTAAACTAACCATCAGACAAAATGTTGTATGTGATCCTTATGGACAAGATGGAGAAATGGGGACAGGGATTATATCTTGTTTATTTCTAAATCTCTCATAGTACATGGCACATAAGAGATACTAAAAAATTGAACTAAAATGAATTTGATTGAATTAATTTGGAGGAAAGTAAAATCTTGTTTCACATATATGACATATTACTGGGGTTAGCAGCATAAACAAACTCAGAGATTGATACGAAACTGATGTAAAAATGCCAATCTAGGGTGAAGTCTCCAGTAATATGCCTAGGTCTCTGTTCTTAGTCTCAGGTCTTGTCCTGTTAAACACTTGTATTCCCGACTTAAATTAATACTTAAAAAGTATTGATATGGTTTGGCTCTGTGTCCCTACCCAACTCTCACCTGGAACTGTAGTTCCCATAATCCCCATGTGTTGTGGGAGGGACCCAGTAGGAGGTAGTTTAATCATGGGGCGGCTACCCTCATGCTGTTCTCCTGATAGAGAGTGAGTTCTTAACAAGGTCTGATGGTTTTATAAGGGGCTTTCCCTCCTTTTGCTGAGCACTTCTCCTTGCTGACACCATGTGAAGAAGGATGTGCTTCCCCTTCCACCATGACTGTAAGTTTCCTGAGGCCTACCAGTCATGCTGAACTGTTAGTCAATGAAACCTCTTTCCCTTATAAATTACCCAGTCTTGGGTATGTCTTTATTACCAGCGTGAGAATTGGCTAATACAAGTATGTACTCTAAAATTTCTGAGTGAAATTACTAAGCCTGCAGATAAGAGTATCCAAGAATCAAAATTATCACAACAGACTGGAATGAATAAAGGACTAAAATCAACAAGTTGTACTGTATCAGGGTAAGTGTAGAGGCTTTCTTTTAAAATTTACCATAAGCTAATAAGGTATTCTGAAGAATCCTGGAATAGAAAAATATTAGTGGAAAAACTGGTGAAATCTAAATACAGTTCTGTGTTTTAGTTAATAGTAATGAACCAATGTTAATTTCTCACTTTGGACACATCTTCCATGATTGTGTATATTAACATTAGAGGAAACTGGGTGAAGGTGTTACCAGTGGAAGGTATCCAAGTCATGCAGGTCTACTGCAACCTCAATTCTTGCCTCCTCAGATGAAAGAATTTGATTGAGGGGCATAAGGCAGAAGGAGAGACCAAGCTAAGATTTAGAGCCAGAGTGAAAGTTTATTAAAAAGTTTAAGAGCAGGAATGAAAGGAAGAAAAGAAAGTACACTTGGAGGGGCCAAGAGGGTGACTTGAAAGACAAGTGCCTGATTTGGCTTTTTGACTTGGGGTTTTATATGTTGACATACCTCTGGGGTCTTGAATTACGTTTCTCCTGATTCTTCCCTGGTGGGCTGTCTGCATGTGCATGCTTGAGCCCACTCACCCAGCTCCTGAGATCATATTGGAAAGCTGTTGATTACCAGTTTCAGGTGTTTTCTATTAGGAGCCTGCCTTTCCCTGGCACTGGCTGTGACCAATTATTACTTTAGAGAGACAATTAACAACAGCCTGACCATCACCTGATTGTCACCTGACACTCCTGGTGTGTGTGTGTGTGTGTGTGTGTGTGTGTGGAGGTGGGGAGCTCTCTCCTGCCCTGCTCATGCCTGACTAGCTACCTACTGTCACAAAGGGCATATGAACAATTTCTATATTATCTCTCCAACTTTCTATAAACCTAAAATTATTTCAAAATAAGAGGTTTATGCATGTTCTCACTTATAAATGACTGCTAAACACTGGGGTCTCATGGATATAAAGATGGCAACAATAGAAACTGGGGACTACTAGATGGGAGGAGGGAGTGGGGCAAGGTTTGAAAAACTAACTATTGGATACTATGCTCAGTACCTGGATGATGCTATCATTTGTACTCCAAACCTCAGCATCATGCAATATACCCAGGGAACAAACCTGCATATGTACCTCCTGAATCTAAAATAAACATTGAAAAAAAAACAGAAATAAATTCATCACACTCCGGGGAAATTTAAATCAATTTTTAAAATAAGAGGTTTATTAAAAAGAGAATATCAGATAAATAAAAATACATTTATTTAAAGAACAGCAACAAAAAAGTCTACTATAGAGAGGCCTGCCTGTCCAAAGAAGCTAACGTAAATTCTGACTGCATTTCTAGAGATCTAACATCCGGAGCAAGATAAGGCAATAGTCCTATTCTGCTGTACATGCTTAGATTCCCTGCGTAGTTTTATATTCAGTGCTAGCATTTTAAGAAGAAAATAACAACCTAGATCAGTCCAAAGAAGAACAACAACAAAGAAGGTAAAAAGTTTGACACCATGGAGTATAAAGAAATGTTGAATTCTCTGGGGGTAGGAGAAAAGAGAGATTAGTTTGGAGAAGAGAAGACTCATCAAGGGTATGTAGTCAGTGTCCTGCTATGATTGTCTTTATTTATTTATTTATTTATTTTAAGACAGAGTCTCCCTCTGTTGTCAGGCTGGAGAGCAGTGGCACAACTGTAGCCCAACAAAACCTTGAACTCCTGGGCTCAAGCAATCTCCCTGCCTCAGATAAGCTGGGTCTACAGGCACACACCACCATGCTCAGCTAATTTTTTTTTTATTTTTTGTAGTGATGAGGTCTCCCTACATTGCCCAGGCTGGTCTTGAACTCTTGGCCTCAAGCAATGCTCTCAGTTTTTCAGCCTTGTATTGGTACCTTTATAGGCCTGACTATGAGCTAAAAGAGCAAGAACTTGCAAGGTAGGCCCAGAGGGTGCGTCTAGAATCAAAGAGAGGAAGTTACAGGGAGGGAGCTCTTTTGAGGATAGTGGGTCTTTCTTGTCATTGGGATGGAGCACAGCTGCTGAAGAGGTGTGTGAGCTGAGACTGAAAAGTCAAGTTTCTCGAACGTTAAAAGAAGATGCACATGTACCCTAAAACTTAAAGTATAATAATAAAAAAAGAAAAAAGAAGATGCTGGTTTTTACAGTTTAGGTCTTTGTCCACAGGAGATGATTAATATATTTGCTAAGTTTGAATGAAATCCCTATACTCTTTGGCAGCTCTAGAGATTCTTTTGAGGTGTTAAGATCAGAGAGGCCAACTTCTTAAGGTTTTCTTATGTCATTCCTATTACTATATATGTAGTCTTGGTGGTTTTCCTCCTGGTACTCTTGGCTAACAAAGATCTTTTTCTGTGGGAAGGAAAGCCAGCTAGACAGCGTCTTCTTATCAGGAAGGTAAACTGCCACCAACAGGGGAGGCTTAGAGATGTAAGGGTTAAGGGTCACAATGATCATACTGCCTCTTGCTTGGTTCCTAGCTTCCCTCAGGATACAGTCCAAATTCTTTAACTCGGCATTCAAGGCCCTCCTCACTTGGCTTCTACTTATTTCTCCTGCATCCTCTGTCACCACCCTTCCTATTCTTCTTAGGCTGACCCTGTGCTTTTATCATAAGGAGCCATGCAACACTGTCAGGACACACCATAGCATCTCAGCCTCTTTACACATGTTTGATACTCAAGTAAAGATGCCTCCTTCCTTAAGACTTCGTTCACTCCTTTGTGCCCCTTCTCTGCCCACTACTTGTATTATACCAGATCTCACCTTTTTATTCATTTTTATATCTATGTCACCCATTATATTGTGTACTTTTCAGGGACAGAATGTGTTTTGTATTAATCTTCTCTCCCCAGCATCCAACACAGAACCTGGCAGGCAGAAGATGCTCACCAGATATTTGTAGTGTTAAAGAACAGCTTTGCAAGAATTCACTAAATAATTATAAAGTTCACAAAGACTTGGCTTCAAACTCCAGTTGCATGATGTAGACAAATTACTTAATCTCATTAAATCTCCATGTTAAAAATGCAAATGGGAGAAGACAATACTTACATATCTCAAAATTTAAGTGCTACCTTCTAAATGAAATCTTACTCCCCAAACTGATCCTCTTTCCTGATTTAATTACTCCAATATTGTCTGTCTCTTCCTACCATAATGTAACCCTCATGAAGACACGAATCTGTTTTCACTGCTGAATCCTCAGAGTCTAGATAGTGCTAGTTACATGGTAGGTATTTAATAATAATACTACTCATATAATACATTCTTCTGACCAATCTTGAGGCTATACATATGCACATAGGCAACACAATATGAAAGGGAAAGTAAAGCAGACTTGAAAACTGCCCAAAGTTTGAATATACTCCCCTACTCACACACAGATCCACCAGCAGAAGATAAAAGCCTTACTGGCCTAGGGTGGCTGAACATAACCTCAGCCCAATAGTAGCTTACCTTTAACCTACATAAACACAGGGTTGATTCCCTGGGAATTAAGGCTTAAAATAGGAAAGAAAAAAACAAAACTATATAAAACTCAACAGTAAGAAAACAAAAAACCCAATTAAAAATGCGCCAAAGATCTTAACAGATGCTTTACAAAAGAAGATATACAAATGGCAAATAAGCATACAAGAAGGTGCTTTACATCATCTGTCACTGGGAAATGCAAATCGAAACAACAATGAGATACAGTACACACCTATTAGAATGGCCAAAATCATGAACACTGACAACACCACATGCTGGCAAGGATGTGGAGCACAGGTACTCGCATTCATTGCTAACTGGGAATGTAAAATGGTACAGCCACTTTGGAAGACAGTTTGGTGATTTCTTACAAAACTAAGCTTACTCTTACCATATAATCCAGCAATTGGACTCCTTGGAATTTACCCAAAGGAGCTGAAAATGTATGCCCACATGAAAACCTGAATGTTGATGTTTACAGCAGCTTTATCATAACTGCCAAAACCTAAAAGCAACTAAGATATCCTTCAATAGGTAGATAAGTAAACTGTATCATATCCAGACAATGGACTCTTATTCAGTGCTAAAAAATGAGCTATCATGTCATGAAAAGATATGGAGTAAACTTAAGTGCATATCACGAAGCAAAAGAAGCCAATCTGAAAAGTCTATACAAATTTCAACTATCTGGCATTCTAGAAAAGACAAAACTATGGGGACATTAAAAAGATCAGTGGTTGACAGGGGTTATGGGAAGGGAAGGATGAATAGGTGAGGTACAGAGGATTTTTAGAACAATGAAACTAATCTGTATATATTAAAATGGTGGACACATGCCATTATAAATTTGTCCACACCCATAGAATGTACAACAACCAGAGTGAACTCTAAGGTAAATGATGGACTCTGGGTGTTAATGACGTGTCAACATAAGTTCATCAATTGTAACATTTGTTGCACTTTGTAACAATTGTAGCACTCTGGTGAAAGACTGTTGATAATGGGAGAGGCTATGCATGTGTAGGGGCAGGAAGTATGTTGAGAAATCTCTGTACTTTCCTCTCAATTTTGCCGTGAAACTAAAACTGTTCTAAAAAAGAAAAGCGTATATTAAAAACAAACAAACAAACAAACAAACAAACTGAGCAGAGGCATCAGAGAAAGTTGCCAAGATAATTCTTGAGTAAAGATTAGTCTTTTCAACAAGCGGTGCTGGAAAAATTCGTTATCATGTGCAAATAAATGAACTTAGGCCCTTTATTCCACGTAAAAAACTAACTCAAAATGAACTATACACTTAAATGTAGGCTACATATATAAATATTTCAGAAGAATAACATAAGAGCAAATCATTGTGGCCTTCTGTTAGACAAGAGTTCTTAGATATGAGAAGATGCTCCACAGCATATGTCATTTGGAAATGAAAACTGAAACAACAATGAAATACAATTACACACTTATTGGATTGACCAAAATAAAAAACACTGACAACACTAAATGCTGGTAAGGATTTGGTGCACAGGTATTGCCATTCATAATAGCACCAAAAGCATAATCCATTAAAAATTTGATAAATTGGACTTCAAATTTAAAATTTTTATTCTTCAAAAGATAGATTAAGAGAATGAATGAAAAGACAGGCGTGGATTGGAGGAAAATATTTGCAAAACATATATCTGACAAAAGACTTGTGTTAGAATATATAAAGAACTTTTAAAACTCTTATGAGAACCCAGTTTTAAAAATGGACAAATGATTTGAACTGACACTTCACCAAAGAAGATTTATGAATGGCAAGTAAGCACATGAGAAAATGATCAATATAATTAGTCATAGGGCAATACAAATTAAAACTATAATGAGATATACCCACCAAAAGGCTATAATAAAAATTACAGATAATTCCAAGTGTTGGCTAGCATCTGGGAAAACTGTAACCCTCCTACATGGCTGATAAGGATATAAAATGACACTACTATTTGGAACACAGTTTGACAGTTTATCTTTTAAAAGTTGAACAAAAACATTATATTTCCTAATGATTTCACTCCAAGAAAAATGTAATCATATGTCCACTCAAAGATAAGTACATGAATGATCATAGCAGCATTATTCATAGTAAGTCCAAACTGAAATCCATCCAAATGTCCTTGAACTGGAGAATAGGTAAACAAAATTTGGTATATCTTTCAATGGAATACTATTCAGCACTAAAAATGAACTACTGATACATGCTATAATATTTTTGAGGTTCATCCGTATTACAGTGCTAAGTGAAAAATGCAAGATGCATAAGATGACCACATATTCTCTAATTCTGTTTATATGAAATGTTCAGAAATGGCAAATTTATAGTGTCAGCAGATCGGCAGTTACCTGCGACTGGGACTGGAAGTGAGAATTAACAAGGGAACTTTTTGAGATGATGGAAATGTTCTAAAATCAGATTGTGGTAATAGTTACACAACTCTATAAAAATCATAAGATACTAAAAATCATAAAATTATCCCCTTACAATGCATGAATTTTATACACTGCAAATTATACCTCAATAAAGCTACTAAAACAATAGTAAAAATATCTTTCTCATGATGTCCTTATCTTAAATGGCAGATCACGGTTTTAAATACATGTTCAAAGGGGTTTTGTTCAGTAGGTTTAAAAGGGGCTACTGGTAACAAAATAAAATGCATTCTTGGATGATATAATTAGTACCAGTAACAACTATGACCATAGTGATTAATAGTTCTAGCACTAAAAATTCAAAATCTTCCTTCCTGCCTGCTCTCCCTGAGATCTAGATGCTGGCATGTTTAGCCTTCCCACTTGTAATTATCCTCCCTCCGAATTGGAATAAGGATTAACTAATTATAGTGATGCCTTCAGACATAAGCCATATCAAATATCCTGGTAACTGAGAATCAACTTGTCTGCAAAAGTATGCCAGAAAGCCTTAAAATCTCTAGTACCTTCATCAAGGCCCAGAACAGAGGATTGAGCCAACCCATAGAGCTTCCCTGATCTAGTCCAGATGGCACAGGTACACCCTGTACTTCCATTAAATTTACTTTCTTAAAATGCTGCTTTGGATAAGGTAAATCCTTTTCTCAAAAATCTTTTTGGGTGTTAAAATGTCCATCAAAGGGCCAGCATGGTGTTAGAAGCCATGGGTTTAAATCTTGGCCCTGATATGAACTAGTCATGTGGTCTTAATGAAGAAATTTATTTTTTATCCTCAGATTATTTACCCCAAACTGGGACAGTTCTGCCTACTCTACAAAACTATTGTGAGAAAAAAATCAAATAGTCTATATAAAGTAAGAAACCCAGTATGTGTGTTGTGTTGAATCTGAATAAAGGATGTAGCCAATATGAAAATCAGGGCTTTCCAGAGTTTTGCCCGAATCTTCTTGTCTAGCCTAATCTTCCAGTAGCCCCATGAATTCCCAATTCCAATCACACCAGACTTCTAACCAACTACCACCATCAGGCAATGGCTCTGGCTTTTCTTGCTTTCTGGGCTACCTTATTATCAACTCTGTATTCTGTAATCCCACCCATCTTTCAAGATGGCTTAAAAGCAAAATCTTTAGCTTTTAAAGACATTCTCCATGATGTTTATTTTTATTATTAATTTCTTAAACAACTCATTATATCCTTAATTATATATGTTTTAAAGTATCAGAGCTATTTTGAGATGTCCTTTTTCCCCTGGTATGGAATATACTTCTGGAAGTATATCAAGACTTGTATATATACCTTGTTATATATCCCCACAGTGCCTCTCACAGGCTCTGAAGTAGGACAGGAGTTTCAAACTATTACTTTTTCCAACTGAGAAATTCCTTAAGGATAATTTGAAAACTTTTATTCAAGTCAAATTTTCTCACTTTATAGGTGAAAAAAATTATCCCCAGAAAGGGAACATAGAATTCAAGGTAATACAAGTAGTTTCATGTTAGAGCTGAAAGCAGAATTCAGATTTCCTGTGGCAGAGACTTTAAGCTGTCCCTCAATGTCAATTCTCCCACATAGTTAGAGGACCACCAATTTTTAGCTAAAACCTGGCTACTCAGAACAAAGACTTCATTTCTTTTCCTTCCTTTAGTTAAATGTGGATGAGTTCTAGTAAATGACAGTGCCACAGAACTGCTTCTTCTTTCTCCATCATCTCCTTCATCCTGCTGCATGGAATACAGATATGATGGTAGAATTCCATATTTAATCGTGAGGTTGAGGGCTACATCCCAAGGATGACAGAGAAGAAAGCTGAAAGAACCTGACTCTTTGAGGCTTTCAAGGAGTAGAGCCATAAAATTAGTTGTGGATTGCCTACATTTAGACTTTTACATTGAAAAGAAATAAACGTCTATCTTATTTAAGTTGTTATTTTATATATGTTATTTTGAATATCTATTATTGAAAGCTTAACTGATCTTATTGTTTTTGTTATTGGCTTTCTGTTGTTTTCAGCTCTTCACACTGCTTCCAGACATGTTCTTAATTCATTTTTTCGTTGTTTCAATCATTCACTCAATAAACATTCATTGTGCACCTACATTCTGCCTGTCATAAATCTAAGAGAAGGTTTGGGTGGGCGCAGGAGTGAAATGTACAGATCCTGCCTTAAAAGTTATGAGTAATGAATGAACTTCCCATTCTCTTAAAAAAGATCACAATTCATATGTCTGGTAAATACTCATCTCAGAATTTTTCTGACAATCCCACCTCAAATAAGCTCACTGTTCAGTAATATACTGTTAATTGGACCAGGTGCATTTAATGTATTCTATTTGTTCCTCTACATCCACTCTCCACCCTTCTGCATCTTTTTATTTTCCCTGGGAGGCTGATCTGTATGAATTACATAAATGGGCTCCTTTGTTCTCTGGATTCTGGTTGTGCTGGCCAATATGGACTCCTAGAAGGTGATCAGATGTAAGTAAGAGAATGAGGTCTATATATTTATTTTTCTTACCACTCTCTATGGGATTATCTTAGGCTAACCGTGTACCTTAACTGAAGGTCACCAATTCTTTCGGAGATGACCCACTAAATGACTCTCTACTATTGTGTTCTGTGAACCATTCCTTCCCTTTATTCCCTTTGAGCTGTTATTAGCCCTAGAGAATTTCACGGTACCTTGTCATTGCATACATTGCCCACACCTTGTAAATAACTCATTTATTAAACCTTCCTTAAATTATCCTAATTTGAGGTTGCCATCTGTTTCCTGCTAGCATGCTGACTCATACACCATGTATAACAATTTTCAGTTCAAAATATATAGGCAACAGATACAAATGGGAAGATACCATGAGAAGCGCTGTTGGGAAGAAGGTTGGAGTAGAGAAAAGATATTTAGCTATGAAATCATAGTGCATACAGAATCTCAGACTACAAGAATAACATGACCAGATTTGTCTCTCAGGTACCTGAGTTGCACATAGGCCCTCTTTATTGCTCTCTTTTTTGAGGTATCCTGGATTTATTTAGAAATGCGTCTCACTTTTATGTGAAACTCACAGTCACTAGGCTGAGTCCATTTAACTACCAACACATATCAGAACCCCAAGTAGAGTATCTTCTGCCAATTTCACCAGTATCTTCATTTAGAACGTTTAGAGCCTGTCCAATAAGCCTCTTTTAGGGGCACAATCCACACTTTTTGAAGAGTAAAACATAAAACCAAATTAGCACCTGCTTATTCTTTATTAGCAACCAAAGTATTGCTGACAACAAAGGGTAAACCTATGAATCCAGTATGAAGAACAACTTCAGATCCTAGTTTGGGCACAAGAGGAAGAGAGGGAAGTAGGAAGAGGCTGGGTGTGGTGGCTCACACCTGTAATTCCAGCACTTTGGGAGGCTGAGGCGGGCAGATCGCCTGAGGTCAGGAGTTTGAGACCAGCCTGGCCAACATGGTGAAACACTGTCTCTATTAAAAATACAAAAATTAGCTGGGTATGGTGGCTGTAATCCAAGCTACTTGGGAGGCTGAGGCAGGAGAATTGCTTGAACCTGGGAGGCAGAGGTTGCAGTGAGCCAAGATCTTGCCACTGCACTCCAGCCTGGGTGACAGAGCAAGACTCCATCTCAAAAAAAAAAAAAAAAAAAGGAAGTAGGAAGATGTGGTAGGCAAAATAATGCAACACTCCCCAACCCAAGATGTCTAACTCCTAATCCCCAGAACCTGTGACTATGTTACCTCACATAACAAAAGGGACTTCACAGATGTGATTAAGTTAAAGATCTTGCTATATGGAGATTAACCTGGATTATCTGGGTAAATCCATTATAAGCACAAGGATCCTTATAAGTGAAAGAGAGTTCATATCAAAGTGATACAGCATGAAAAAGACTCAACCAGCCACTGATGGCTTTCAAGATGGAAGGGAACTACAAACTAATAAATGCAAGCAGCCTCTAGAAGCTGGAAAAGGCAGGGAAATAAATTCTCCCCTAGAGCCTCCAAAAGAAATGCAGATCTGCTGATACCTTGACTTTAGCCTGGTTCGACTCATTTTGTATTTCTAGCCCCTGGAATTATAAGATAATAATTTTGTGTTGTTTTATACCACCATGTTTGTGGTAGTTTGTCACATCATCAATAGGGAACAATTATGGAATAGGAGACTGAAATCTCTAGACCCAAGAAACTAAACCTGGAGCAGGAAAAAAGAGTCAGGAACTGATGGATGACAGAGACAGAGCACATTGTGGCCATCACAACCAAACTGCACACCACTTGCTAACCTGTACTGCAGGCGAGTTTGGTTCACTAAGAAAGGTATTCTTCCTATCAGAGGCTCGCAGTAATAAAATGCTTTCATACCTTTTGTAACACCTAGTAAAAGTCTCCTTTTCTCTCAGAGGTTTTGGGATTCACTTAACTTTTGTATTTTGCTAGAGAGCTTTATCAGCTTCATTCAGAAAAACAACCATCTGTCTCATATCTTATTCTGTGGCTTCCTGGTGCCCACAGTCACAATAAATCACACAATAAAAACAATAGTTTAAAGAATTGTTAAATTAATACTAATTATATAATTGTTTAATTGTAGTTAGTAAATTATTAAAAGTTCTGGAAAGCACCAGTATTCGTTATTTGCATTCCATAAAAACCCATTGCTACATCCCTATCCCAAGTTTGCCTGTTTCCAAATGAGTAACCCAAACCTGGCACAGGCCTTACCACACTCTGGCCCAGCTGCTCCCGAAAGAAGTAATCCATGTTTCTCTTTTGCAGGCTGTCAAGGTAATGTTGGAAGCGAGTGTATGTATATGGGTAGCAGTAAGCAAACTGGTAAATATCTTCTTCTCGGTCAAAACAAAAGGCAAAGGACATCACATAGTTCTTCCTGTGGTCCGGGCAGCGGTAGTAGTAAACATTTTTGGGTGGCAGCCTTTGCCTAAAATATATAAACAAAGAAATTTGGGCATATGAGACATTTGTTCAAGCTTCAAAAGGTAATACATATAAATTAATGCCTGGAGAAAAACTGTAACATCAAGAACCACGGGTAATGGGCCTGGGAGAATGACAACACAAATCACATATTGTCTAAAACAGACCTGAATCTGGCAGCTCTTTGCTCACAATCCAGTGCTACCCTTTCTCAACTGTCTGGAAAATGCAAAGTTAAACAAAAATAGACACGTTCTATTCACTTGTTTATCCTTATTTTGAGCACTTAACATATGTGGCATCAAATGCCCAGGCCTTTATGTACAATAATAAATAAGACAAGGAAGATTTCTGTCCTCATGGAGAATAGTGGGGAAGCAGTCAGTAAAATATTAAAAATAAGTAGACAATATAATTACAGATTCTAAAAGTGCCTTGAAGGTAAATAAAGACTGTGATGCTATAGAGATATAGATGGGAGAGGCCTACTTTTCCTGGGGAAGTCAAGTTTTTTAAATTATAAGACTAATTAAGAACTTTTAAAATAAACTCATATGCATTGTATATACTCAAGGAAGGGGAAATATTCAACATTTCTCTAAATTATTACTATTATTTTCTACAGAGCATTCCATGAGACTAATTTTCCACAGAAGCACTTTGGGAAATAGTGCTTTAAAATATGCTGTGTGGGCAATTTTGCTAAGCTAAACACTGAGATGCAAACAGGAAACAAAAATGTTGCAGTCATAGTTTCCATAATGTCTTTGCATTTACCCACTTTAAAGAGTTACTCTACCCTCTCATGATTTATGATATCCAACCTCTTCACAATGTTTCCCTGCAGTGAATGTCTCTCATTTCTATCATTTCAAATCCTGCTTATCCTTCAAAACTCACCTAAAACTATGCCCTTTCCATGATACTACATGGACAATTCCAGGCCAGTTCAGCTCCACATTTTGTGTAACTCTTGCTTTTTTTATCAATTGCTTAATAAGTCTTATCCACCAAGGTTGATTTGGAAGATCCTTAAAGGAAGGGATGCTCCTGGGGAGTGCAGATACAGTGGATGAAGGATGTAAGGCTCACCTGTAGTGGCTTGGCATTCAATTGAGAAGCCAAAGACTACAGGGGCATATGAAGACAAATGTGAGGAGGAAGGTTTAGGAGGGGAAATTGAGAAAAACAAGAAGGGTGCTGTCTCCAGGTAGAACAACCTAGAAAAAATTGTTAACAGATAGAATAGAGCGTTATAACATATGCTTTTTTTCTTTTACAAAAGTTTTCTGTTTGTTGTAGAATCTTCTTTCTACCTTAGTGTCTTTCTGAAGCTAAGTGGCTGGGGTGGGAGGTGTGGCTGTGGGATTCCTATGGAACAGCAGTGGTTACATGGCATTGATGCCTGTACAAACATTTGATTATATTAAATTTAATTAAATATTCTGTTATTTGATTATATTAGAAAAAGTGACTGAAATGATGGGCCATGGGGTCTAAGATGGGTAAGAATCTGAAAGTGCTGAGGAGAAAGGCAGGATGATAGATATGCAGTCTAAGCAACAAAGAAACAGAGCTTTCACATAAAAGTCAGAGGTAGTATCAAAGGTTGTTTAGAGGTGTTTGGCCCACCAATAGAGTCCATTTGCCTCCTACTCCCAAAGCTACTGCCAATAAATATGTAAATAACAGTCTTCTTATAATGGAAATATATCTTCAAGACAAATCTTATAGGCACCCCTTCTTCTAACTAGATTGCTACACTAAATTCTGGAGTTATCACTGATGAGGTAGAGAAATGATGGCTTGGAAAGTGCATGAGGTGTGAGGAGGAAAGTGACCCCTCCTGATCCTTCTGTACATGCAGTGTAGAAGAATGAGGATTTCTTGAGAGGGCAATTGGGGAAGTAATGTCCTCCAAGAGAGTCAGGCCTCAGTTCTTTGTTTTATTTAGCAAATATTTAAGCATCATAGACTTTTAACCAAGTCTAGTTTGGTTAAGACAAGGGGTAAAGGAAGAAGTGAACTTAAAGACTGAGGATCCAAGTGGAATTATTAACCATGGAGCTGAGTTCCAGAGGAAAAAGTGGAAAATGAAGAGGTCTGAAGAGGGAGAGGGAAGGAAGCAGTGAAGAGTCAAGATTAGTTAGAGAACAGACCAGTGCAAGGATGTGGGTATGGACAGAATATATGATTATCTACATTTGTGATGTTATTGAAGATGTAGGAAAGTGAGGCAGGCTGGTGGCATATGCGAGTCCCAGGGTTCCTGATTTGTATTTGGGGAGAATGTCTGTGAAAGTGGCCTTGATGTTTCCAGCCAATGGTCTGTGATAGTCACTTCAGGCCCTGACTTGATGGTCTGAGTTTGAGTCTCTTAGAGCCCTGGATGAGTATGTCTTCATTCACAAGTGGTTCCTACAGTCATAAGGTCTCAGATTATGATGCTGCTTTCAACCCTTTATTTACCAGTATATCCAACCAGGGTATATGCTTTAAATTCTGTCACCACAGTTTTCTCCTCTTCCAGCCAAGTTCTGCAACTTGACTCTGAGAGCCTGCTGTCTCCACTGAATTTGATTATGTGCTATCAGGAGAATCCATCTACTGCCTGCAGCTGTTGAGCTCCTCTCCTGGGTGAGCCAGGATGCCTAACCTGATTAGCAGACAAAGTAGAGTTAACGGGCTCTGGGGCAATCATTCAGGGAAACTGAGATGCTGTTCAGGGCTTAGATTTTCTAGACTCTCCGAAGGATACAAACAGAAATCTATTTGAGGAGGGCTCAGGAGGCAAAATTCAAGACTTTGAAGTAATGCAAAGAATAAAGCAAAGGGGGCTGAAACTAGGGAGGAAAAAATGTCTCTTTCATTTGGGATGTACTCCTGATTTTTCCCTTATTTTGTTCATTACGTCTCAGACATTGTGTTAAGTGTTTTATATGCATTATGATTTGATCCTCACAATAACCTTATGAGCTAGGGGCTGTTATCCCTTTACACAGATAAAAAAAATTGAAGACACGAGAGGAAAAAAAAAGATTCCCTGAGGTCACAAGATCAGTGAGCAGCAGACCCTGTATTAAGCCTAGGCCAGTGTGGCTCAAAAGCCTGCATTCATAATCCCTACAGTATCTTTCCACTCTCCTTTTCCCCTTGCCATCCAACTTACAGCCTTACCTTCTACTTCCAGAAAAACCTGATTTTACAGTACTCTCTTGCTAAAAACCTTTTAAGCAACTTCCTATCCTCACATTTCAGTTTGGCCCACAAGGCTTCCTGTGATGACCTTGTGATTCCAGCATCATCAACCATTTCACCCTCCTTGAAACCTTTGCTTTGTTTATATTCAACTACTCATAACTCCCTAACACAATTTTGTGCCATACCTTCAATATCTCTATGTTTTGTACTCAATCTTTCCTCTACCTGGTCTGCCTTCCCCACCATCTTGCATACTTGGTGAATTCCTACTGATAGATGAGGCATATAGTCAATTGTCAACAAAGGTTTAAATATTTTTTAAATGAACAAATCCATGTATAAGTGACTACCCTTTAACACAGCTCTTCTCTAAAGCCTTCCCTGACTATTGAGTCTTCCTTATTTTTCTCTACTTTAAAAAATTATATAAAAAGATTTTTATCATCTAGTTTGTCTCTTAACAATGAACAATAAAAGTAAATGGATATTTGGATATTTCTTCAAAGAGTAGGCTTCTTGAAAATATAAACTGTGGGAATAGGAACAGCTCCGGTCTACAGCTCCCAGCATGAGCGACTCAGAAGATGGGTGATTTCTGCATTTCCATCTGAGGTACCGGGTTCATCTCACTAGGGAGTGCCAGACAGTGGGTGCAGGACAGTGGGTGCAGCACACCATGCGTGAGCCGAAGCAGGGCGAGGCATTGCCTCACTTGGGAAGCGCAAGGGGTCAGGAAGTTCCCTTTTCTAGTCAAAGAAAGGGGTGACAGATGGCACCTGGAAAATTGGGTCACTCCCACCCTAATATTGCACTTTTCCAACGGGCTTAAAAAACGGCATACCAGGAGATTATATCCCGCACCTGGCTCGGAGGGTCCTACGCCCACGGATTCTCACTGATCTTGCTGAGATCAAACTGCAAGGCTGCAGCCAGGCTGGGGGAGGGGCGCCTGCCATTGCCCAGGCTTGATTAGGTAAACAAAGCAGCCTGGAAACTCAAAGTGGGTGGAGCCCACCGCAGCTCAAGAAGGCCTGCCTGCCTCTGTAGGCTCCACCTCTGGGGGCAGGGCGCAGACAAACAAAAAGACAGCAGGAACCTCTGCAGACTTAAATGTCCCTGTCTGACAGCTTTGAAGAGAGGAGTGGTTCTCTCAGCATGCAGCTAGAGATCTGAGAACAGGCAGACTGCCTCCTCAAGTGAGTCCCTGACCCCCGAGCAGCCTAACTGGGAGGCATCCCCCAGTAGGGGCAGACTGACACCTCACACGGCCGGGTATTCCTCTGAGACAAAACTTCCAGAGCAACAATCAGGCAGTAGCATTTGCGGGTCACCAATATCCGCTGTTCTACAGCCACCGCTGCTGATACCCAGGCAAACAGCGTCTGGAGTGGACCTCTAGCAAACTCCAACAGACCTGCAGCTGAGGGTCCTGTCTGTTAGAAGAAAAACTAACAAACAGAAAGGACATCCATACCAAAAACCCATCTGTACGTAACCATCATCAAAGATCAAAAGTAGATAAAACCACACAGATGGGGAAAAAACAGAGCAGAAAAACTGGAAACTCTAAAAATCAGAGCGCCTCTCCTCCTCCAAAGGAATGCAGCTTCTCACCAGTAACAGAACAAAGCTGGATGGAGAATGACTTTGACGAGTTGAGAGAAGGCTTCAGACGATCAGACTACTCCGAGCTACAGGAGGAAATTCAAACCAATGGCAAAGAAGTTAAAAACTTTGAAAAAAAACTAGACAAATGGATAACCAGAATAACCAATGCAGAGAAGTCCTTAAAGGAGCTGATGGAGCTGAAAGCCAAGGCCCGAGAACTACGTGAAAAATGCAGAAGCCTCAGTAGCCGATGCGATCAACTGGAAGAAAGGGTATCAGTGATGGAAGACGAAATGAATGAAATGAAGTGAGAGGGGAAGTTTGGAGAAAAAAGAATAAAAAGAAATGAACAAAGCCTCCAAGAAATATGGGACTATGTGAAAAGACCAAATCTACGTCTCATTGGTGTACCTGAAAGTGATGAGGAGAATGGAACCAAGTTGGAAAACACTCTGCAGGATATTATCCAGGAGAACTTCCCCAATCTAGCAAGGCAGGCCAACATTCCGATTCAGGAAATACAGAGAATGCCACAAAGATACTCCTTGAGAAGAGCAACTCCAAGACACATAATTGTCAGATTCACCAAAGTTGAAATGAAGGAAAAAATGTTAAGGGCAGCCAGAGAGAAAGTTCAGGTTACACACAAAGGGAAGCCCATCAGACTAATAGCTGATCTCTTGGCAGAAACTCTACAAGCCAGAAGAGAGTCGAGGCCAATATTCTGCATTCTTAAAGAAAGGAATTTTCAACCCAGAATTTCATATCCAGCCAAACTAAGCTTCATAAGTGAAGGAGAAATAAAATACTTTACAGACAAGCAAATGCTGAGAGATTTTGTCACCACCAGTACTGCCCTAAAAGAGCTCCTGAAGGAAGCACTAAACATGGAAAGGAACAACCGGTACCAGCCACTGCAAAACATGCCAAAATGTAAAGACCATCAAGGCTAGGAAGAAACTGCATCAACTAACGAGCAAAATAACCAGCTAACCACATAATGACAGGACCAAATTCACACATAACAATATTAACTTTAAATGTAAATGGGCTAAATGCTCCAATTAAAAGACACAGACTGGCAAATTGGATAAAGAGTCAAGATCCATCAGTGTGCTGTATTCAGGAAACCCATCTCATGTGCGGAGACACATATAGGCTCAAAATAAAGGGATAGAGGAAGATCTACCAAGCAAATGGAAAACAAAAAAAGGCAGGGGTTGCAATCCTAGTCTCTGATAAAACAGACTTTAAACCAACAAAGATCAAAAGAGACAAAGAAGGCCATTACATAGTGGTAAAGTGATCAATTCAACAAGAAGAGCTAGCTATCCTAAATATATATGCACCCAATACAGGAGCACCTAGATTCATAAAGCAAGTCCTTAGTGACCCACAAAGAGACTTAGACTCCCACACAATAATAATGGGAGACTTTAACACCCCACTGTCAACATTAGACAGATCAACGAGACAGAAAGTTAACAAGGATACCCAGGAATTGAACTCAGCTCTGCACCAAGTGGACCTAATAGACATCTACAGAACTCTCCACCTCAAATCAACAGAATATACATTTTTTTCAGCAACACACCACACCTATTACAAAATTGACCACATAGTTGGAAGTAAAGCACTCCTCAGCAAATGTAAAAGAACAGAAATTATAACAAACTGTCTCTCAGACCACAGTGCAATCAAACTCAAACTCAGGATTAAGAAACTCACTCAAAACTGCTCAACTACATCGAAACTGAACAACCTGCTCCTGAGTGACTACTGGGTACATAATGAAATGAAGGCAGAAATAAAGATGTTCTTTGAAACCAACAAGAACAAAGACACAACATACTAGAATCTCTGGGACACATTCAAAGCAGTGTGTAGAGGGAAATTTATAGCACTAAATGCCCACAAGAGAAAACAGGAAAGATCCAAAATTGACACCCTAACATCACAATTAAAAGAACTAGAAAAGCAAGAGCAAACACATTCAAAAGCTAGCAGAAGGCAAGAAATAACTAAAATCAGAGCAGAAATGAAGGAAATAGAGACACAAAAAACCCTTCAAAAAATTAATCAATCCAGGAGCTGGTTTTTTGAAAAGATCAACAAAATTGATAGACCACTAGCAAGACTAATAAAGAAGAAAAGAGAGAAGAATCAAATAGACACAATAAAAAATGATAAAGGGGATAGCACCACTGATCCCACAGAAATACAATCTACCATCAGAGAATACTACAAACACCTCTACGCAAATAAACTAGAAAATCTAGAAGAAATGGATAAATTCCTCGACAAATACACCCTCCCAAGACTAAACCAGGAAGAAGTTGAATCTCTGAATAGACCAATAACAGGCTCTGAAATTGTGGCAACAATCAATAGCTTACCAACCAAAAAGAGTCCAGGACCTGACGGATTCACAGCCGAATTCTACCAGAGGTACAAGGAGGAACTGGTACCATTCCTTCTGAAACTACTCCAATCGATAGAAAAAGAGGGAATCCTCCCTAACACATTTTATGAGGCCAGCATCATCCTGATACCAAAGCCTGGCAGAGACACAACCAAAAAAGAGAATTTCAGAACAATATCCTTGATGAACATTGATGCAAAAATCCTCAATAAAATACTGGCAAACCGAATCCAGCAGCACATCAAAAAGCTTATCCACCATGATCAAGTGGGCTTCATCCTTGGGATGCAAGGCTGGTTCAACATACGCAAATCAATAAATGTAATCCAGCATATAAACAGAACCAAAGACAAAAACCACATGATTATCTCAATAGATGCAGAAAAGGCCTTTGACGAAATTCAACAATGCTTCATGCTAAAAACTCTCAATAAATTAGGTATTGATGGGATGTATCTCAAAATAATAAGAGCTGTGTATGACAAACCCACAGCCAATATCATAATGAATGGGCAAAAACTGGAAGCATTCCCTTGGAAAACTGGCACAAGACAGGGATGCCCTCTCTCACCACTTCTATTCAACATAGTGTTGGAAGTTCTGGCCAGGGCAATTAGGCAGGAGAAGGAAATAAAGGGTATTCAATTAGGAAAAGAGGAAGTCAAATTGTCCCTGTTTGCAGATGACATGATTGTATATCTAGAAAACCCCATTGTCTCAGCCCAAAATCTCCTTAAGCTGATAAGCAACTTCAGCAAAGTCTCAGGATACAAAATCGATGTACAAAAATCACAAGCATTCTTATACACCAATAATAGATAAACAGAGAGCCAAATCATGAGTGAACTCCCATTCACAATCGCTTCAAAGAGAATAAAATATCTAGGAATCCAACTTACAAGGGATGTGAAGGACTTCTTCAAGGAGAACTACAAACCACTGCTCAATGAAATAAAAGAGGATACAAACAAATGGAAGAACATTCCATGCTCATGGGTTGGAAGAATCAATATTGTGAAAATGGCCATAGTGCCCAAGGTAATTTATAGATTCAATGCAATCCCCATCAAGCTACCAATGACTTTCTTCACAGAATTGGAAAAAACTACTTTAAAGTTCATATGGAACCAAAAAAGAGCCCGCATCACCAAGTCAGTCCTAAGCCAAAAGAACAAAGCCAAAGGCATCATGCTACCTGACTTCAAACTATACTACAAGGCTACAGTAACCAAAACAGCATGGTACTGGTACCAAAACAGAGACATAGATCAATGGAACAGAACAGAGCCCTCAGAAATAATACCGCATATCTACAACCATCTGATCTTTGGCAAACCTGACAAAAACAAGCAATGGGGAAAGGATTCCCTATTTAATAAATGGTGCTGGGAAAACAGGCTAGCCATATGTAGAAAGCTGAAACAGGACCCCTTCCTTACACCTTATACAAAAATTAATTCAAGATGGATTAAAGACTTAAATGTTAGACCTAAAACCATAAAAACCCTAGAAGAAAACCTAGGCAATACCATTCAGGACATAGGCGTGGGCAAGGACTTCACGTCTAAAACACCAAAAGCAATGGCAACAAAAGCCAAAATTGACAAATGGGATCTAATTAACCTAAAGAGCTTCTGCACAGCAAAAGAAACTACCATCAGAGTGAACAGGCGACCTACAAAATCGGAGAAAATTTTCACAACCTACTCATCTGACAAAGGGCTAATATCCAGAATGTACAATGAACTCAAACAAATATACAAGAATAAAAAAAACCCTATCAAAAAGTGGGTGAAGGATATGAAGAGACACTTCTCAAAAGAAGACATTTATGCAGCCAAAAAACACATGAAAAAATGCTCATCATCATGGGCCATCAGAGAAATGCAAATCAAAACCACAATGAGATACCATCTCACACCAGTTAGAATGGCCATCATTAAAAAGTCAGGAAACAACAGGTGCTGGAGAGGATGTGGAGAAATAGGAACAGTTTTACACTGTTGGTGGGACTGTAACCTAGTTCAACCATTGTGGAAGTCAGTGTGGCGATTCCTCAGGGTTCTAGAACAAGAAATACCATTGGACCCAGCCATCCCATTACTGGGTATATACCCGAAGGATTATAAATCATGCTGCTATAAAGACACATGCACACATATGTTTATTGCGGCACTATTCACAATAGCAAAGACTTGGAACCAACCCAAATGTCCAACAATGATAGACTGGATTAAGAAAATGTGGCACATATACACCATGGAATACTATGCAGCCATAAAAAATGATGAGTTCATGTCCTTTGTAGGGACATGGATGGATCATTCTCAGCAAACTATTGCAACGACAAAAAACCAAACACCGCATGTTCTCACTCATAGGTGGGAATTGAACAATGAGAACACATGGACACAGGAAGGGGACATCACACACTGGGGACTGCTGTGGGGTGGGGGGAGGGGGGAGGGATAGCATTAGGAGATATACCTAATGCTAAATGACGAGTTAATGGGTGCAGCACACCAACATGGCACATGTATACATATGTAACAAACCTGCACATTGTACATATGTACCCTAAAACTTAAAGGATAATAATAAAATAAACAAAAAGAAAATATAAACTGTGTTACTTCTTTACCTCTAGTGATGGCATAGAGCGGTCTCAAGCAATATTTATTTATTTAAAAAGCAATGAAAAAAAAGAGAAAAAACCTTCTTATCCCAGAATAACATTGGTAGGTATCACAAGAAGGCAGATTCTAGTTCAGTGTAAAGTAGAGACTCTTTAACTTTCATCTGAAGAGAAAGTAGAGAATGCTGCCTTACAGAGAAGTAGAAGTATTAGAAGCTTTAGGGGATAAAGTTCCTGTACTTGATGTTAGGTTAGACAAGGCAGACTTCTGTTTCCATTTAACACAGATAGTCTATGGTATCCATGGAAACAATAAGATAATAATAATTATTATAGTACTATTTCCTAATATCTATATAGCATGGACCACGTGCTAGGCCATTCTAAGTACTTTATAATGTATTTTCTTTATTCCTCTCAACAATCCTCTGAAGTTATTCATATTATATCAATGGTATAAAAATAAAGGTAGAGTCAAGAACCTTTATGCTTAAGCAGGTTGTTCATGACTCCCCAGAAGACCCCAGAAAGAAAATGGCACAACACCCGATCCTGCCAGACACCCAGGAATATTTCAGGTCCTGTGGTGTGTGCTTTCAAGACTTGGGGACTAAAGGCTGATCCAGCTCTTGGAATAAGGCCTTGTACTGAGTTCCCCGTCCTGAGGACATCCACATGAATGAGGGAGGTCTGTAACTCACATCCTCAGATTCAGTCATGCATGACTGAATGTTCTGAGTAAACACACGCACACACGCACACACACACACACACACACGCACTCTCTCATGCATTACACACTCAACACATTCACAAACATACTCTATGATAGCTTCTATCTCATTACATCAGTTTAAACATATTCCTTTCTCCACTATGAGATTGAGCTCTCCTGGATGGCAGGTACTACATACTGTTCCCCTCTAGTTCTCCAGGACCTATACAAAGGCTTATAGATGAAGTGTCAAGAACACTTATGAATTAGATAAATATGTTTGTGAATAAATAATGTCAGCTCCACTAATATATATATACATTGTACTCTCTCTAGTGAAACTTATAAGTCATGCCCTGAATATATCATATTCTCAAAAACCTCCTTGCCTTTTTAAATGCTATTCCTTCTGCCTATAATTCCTATTCCCATTATTTTCTACACAGTGCATCTCTGTATAGATAAGTGAGGCCTAGCTCAAATGATAGTTCCTCTTTGAAGTCTTTGTCAACAACTTCAGGATGAATTAACTGCTCTAAATACTAATGGCAGATACTGCTTTTTCGGATTCACCTCAAAATCCTCAGCATTAGCACAATACTTGGCCTTGAAGAGGAGCTCAACGTATTTTGTTAAATGACTGAGTTGACTTATGAGTGAATGAATGATTCCCCTCCCACCTATCATCCTCTCTACTTTCTGTTCAGACCCCTCAGCTAAATTCCCAAAGCATCATTTTGGAGGTTACCAGAACATAAGGAAGAAGAGAAGTCCCAGACTTAATGCAGTATATAAGTTTCTCTTAAACAACAGCATTCTCTAGTCCTCCTCAAGAGCCTTGAAGACAGGAGCCCTAATTTCCTCTCTAATCAAGCAGAGAAATACGGATGGGAATAAAAGTGTTTCAACCCCAGTAGACACAAGCATTTTTCTTCAAATTAGCAGAAAGCAACATAATAAAAAATCATTCTTTCCAGGTTGTAAGTCTTGAAAACAGGTGTGCAAAACAAGGGGATCACAAAATCACTCAGATATCCCCAAAGGAAGTAGCAAATTTTAAGCACCTTCTGAATCTCAATAGCTGTGCTATCTGTTTGATGTACACTACTGTCTGAATGCTAAGCACATATTCTTCCCACCGTTCCAAGGCTGTGCTACCTCAGATTTATCCAACAACGGCAGTTATAGTCTCTTGGTTCCCTTACTTCATCTACTCGGGCTGGAAGCAAACTGGCATGTAGTTTCTCAGGCATATTTGAAATTGAGGTAAGATTTCATTCCTTTTCCCTTCGTGAGGGCAGCTGAATCTCTCATTTGTCATCTATGCCAACACATGGCCTTTAGTCTACATTTGGCTGGAACAACCAAGGCTATCACCTAGCTTGAGCCATTTGCCCCCCTCCTTTTCCTCTTTGATGTCTGGCATAGCCAGGGACCTTGGATGGATACTCATATTCTAAATGCACCCTCCCTAGGCAAACAGGACCCATTCTAATTCCAATCCTATCTTCCCCCAAATAATTATAATAGTACTCCTGTCACCAGCACATCTATTCTTATCTCTCTCCGCACTTTGTCACAGCTAATCTCTTGGTGAGTCACAAGGAGGGGGAGAAAGAGTGAGAGAGTGCTCAGATACAGGCAACACATTTTTAAACCCAGTGTCTAATCAGATTATCATCTTATCAGGGGCTGATGGGCACTCAGGGTGGGAGGAGAGAGACAGTGCTACATATTGCCAGCTGAATTTTTGATAACAAAAAGACATTGCTCGATTCTTGAATTAACCTTTTTGTCCTAAACACTGTATTATTTATTTTTCAGAGTTTATATTATATGTAGGGATTTTTTTCTTTTTGGTCTGTGCCTTCTGGAGAAGGACACCCACACACTGTGGCAGCAGCTGCTTCTATTAATTCCAAGCCATTAAAAAAATTAAAATTAAACCCAATTACTTAGGCTTGTTTGGAGCTGAGGAATATCTGAGACTGATTATTCCCCCTGGTCATGGACAGCAACAATATTCCTACCTGTGGTGGCTGCTGGCAGAATGCCAATGCAGACAGAAACTCCAGCGACAGGCACCCCATGCAATGAGAGGCTATAAATCACATACTCTATCTTCTGCAATCCAGACTTCTGACAGGCAGCAAGAGGAGACTGAACAAGGAGCTAGGAGTTGGATTCTAGTCCAAGTTCTTGGTATATTCTTCCCCCATGCCTCTGTATAAAATGCGGTTACTAAAAAGCATCCTGTATCCTTCTTAGGGTTGTTGTGAAACTCTTAGGTGAAAAGGACTGTGTTTTCAAAACTGTCATTTGCTGGGGTATGGGATGGTACATGAGGCAGTATTAGAATTCTGGGTGCTTTGGGATTGGGTGGTAGACCATGGCTGAAATGGGTCAGGTTTGCACTGAAGTTTTGTATCCAGATTACTTTGTTGTTACATCATGGGTGGAATAACAATAATCATCCAGGTTGTGAAGTCACTAGACTGGAATCCCCTTGTCACCTTGCATAAAACCTAGCATATAGAGGCAATTGATAAATATTTTGAATGAATGAGTCAGTCAGTGCTGGGTTTTGAATGAACAGATAGGGCTATGTTCAATTCTAGCTTTGGATGTCTTTTAGAAATGCAGTCATTGTATAGTAGAACTAATGTGGGTTTAGGCTCTAATCCACTTCCATTATTTTTAATCAGTCATGTAAACTTGCGCCTGGGTTTCCCAATCTATAAAATGCAAATAGTGTTTACCTTATAGATTTGTTGTGAAGTTTGGAGATTGGTACCTGACACATACGGGGTGCTGAGGAAATGGTAAATGTGATACTCATCATGTTGTGTATGATGGATAGTTGGCATAATGCTCTTTCTTGGTTGGGAACAATGAATTCCAAGTTCGCACTAAGTGTGCTTAGGGTATGAAATGGACAGAGCAAGTCAAGGTAGGGGGTCAAGGAAAAAGTGAAAATGGATGGGGTCTTAATTTAAATACATGCTTATTAACTAAAAACAGTGATAACCTGTTTTCTCCTCTTGACCTTTTGCAGACCCAAAGTAACCAATATCTACCTTTCAAGGAATGTGCTGTCTGATAAAACTAAGTGTGTCTGGATACAGGAGGGCAGTTAATACCTTCAGTTTCCAAATGGTGGTGTGAGAAATATTCAAAGATGTTGTCCCTGCTGGCAGCTTGTTGTGCCAGTCAATTGTGCTGTGACCCATGCTATAACCTTCAAGATACATGGAGCCTCCAGGTTACTAGTTAGTGGGATCAGTAGGAAATGTGGAAAATAATTGGTTAGGAGAATTTGAAATATGCCTGGGAAATAGAGACTAAGCAGTCCTGCTTATAGGGAATAGTCTGAATGCTCTTGACACATTTATGCTAGGGTGTAATATAAAATTATGCATTTATTTTCTTGTTTAGTTAAAATTCTTAAAAAATTTTTTTTTCTGTTACCCTTTTACCAGCAATGAGCTCAAAACTACAAAAGTGTATGTTTTAGGAAAGTTAACTATTAAATTTCCATTTCTCATGACGTGCAATAATAAATACATAATGTGTATAAAACATTTGTCAGTGTTTATGATCCTGATAGGGATGTACTGATAACATGCCCGCATAAAAATCAGAAGACACAAATCTGCTGAAGAAACATCAACATCTACTTAAATAGTTAATACTTATTTTTGAAAAACTTGTGCCAAAATACTACAATTTACACATGTAAAAGCAGAAGCATAGAAGAAATATGATTGAAATTATTCAAGAAAAGTCATTTGCTCTAAATGAAAAGCCAGACATCAGAGCTATACTACATATAACTTCTGATGTCTGGCTTATTATTTACATGACTATTTTAAAATAATCTTGACCATTTCCAATTCCAAGTTCTCTTGGGTATAAAGTGGTAGCTGTCAATGTCTTTTCTCAATTAGCAGAAGAACTAAAACCAGCAGTTTTATATCAAAGTCAACAGATATATCAAACAAAATAATTTAACTGAATTCCAATATAATTCAATTATTTTCATCCAATTCATGTAACCAAAGTAAAGCTTTTGGAAATTAATTCTATTGAAGCTAAAATACTGTCTTAGTAGTGCTGATACAGCTTATTCATTTTCAAAAGTTAAACATTAAAGAAAAAATTATTTTAGGGAAATATGAATACAATTGGTATTTTTTGAAATTGGTGAAAACAATGTACTTGTTAAATCAGCAAACCTATTTTGGTTTGGTGAAAGCAATGCACTTGTTAAATAAACAAATCTATGGAGTAAAATTTATTTTGAATTGGTTTGAGGTGTCTACATAATTCATAATTGCATCCAAACAAGCTTCCATTTTCTATCTTCAAAATAGAAGCCATAGTTGTCAAAATGTACCCAAACAGAACTATACAATTTTTGTATGAAGCTAACATTAAACTACACATGAAAAAAATGTTTTTATAAAGTTTTAGAAAGCCAGACCACACTTTGTCTTTACTGTCTGACACCAGTGAGATTTCAGAAATTTTGAGTCTTTAATAAAGGCTCAAAATTTTGTTAATCTACATTGATTTTGTACTTTTTCTTTGTTATTGCTAACGAGACTTTTACATTTTGGCTGTCTTTTGTTCAAAATCAATTGGCAATCTTTAATCAAATATTCAATAAATGAAGCACCAAAGTGCTTCAGCTTTTAAAGCTTTTATCAATTTGCAATTATTTAAAATAAAGCTTGCAAACAAGAAGATATGACAGTTGTCTTTACAAAAGCAAGAAAGAAATTGCACAAATTAAATGGTGAAAGCAAAATTGAAATACAAGACTAAATTTTGAAATTCTATGATTTTACTTTGGGATAACAGCTTATTAGTAGAGTCTTTCGATGAAGCTCCTATTTTTAATTGTACATTTATATGTTGTACTACAGTGGAATAAAATTGAGAAGGCCTTCAGTTTTATAATATCTACATTTGGTGAACATTTAAAAGAATGAAGAAGCACCTCATTTGATAAATTTTGTTTTATAAAAAAAAAAAATCAAAGAAAAATGTCCTGAAGGGAGTAAATAAGGAAGTAACCATATAAATATTTGGACTGAAATATTTATATATTTCAGTACTAAAAAGCTTATATCTAGGAATGTCCCTTATTTAGAAAATGTGCTCTAAACTTATCAGGTAGGTACCTCAGTACCTATAGAGAAAATGCCTTTTTAATTTAAGGATAGTATGTTCTATAAAGAATAATTAATTGAATGTGTCAACAGTTTCAAACTTATTCATCATAATATGTAACTCTAAGAAGATTAAAGGCAAAGGCAATGTCATCAAGAACTAAAAATCATGAGAACATATTAGAAAAAAAATTCTTCATAAAAATACCAATGACATAGTGTTAGATGTAGGTGTAGCTAAGAAACTGAGTAAAGCATGTGAATGTATGCCAAAAATAATTACTTTGATTTTAAGAAAATAAATGTTTTTAAACATTTTTGCTTTAATGTACATGAATGCCTATTAATTTTATTTTTAGATTAAATTTTATTTTTAAAAATAGATTTTCAAAATTTTTGTAAGTCTACTAATGTAATAAAATCAATTTTTTTCAAAAAACAATATTTCAAAAAACACAATTTTTTTTAGTTCTTCTATTCACTTTCAGTTGGAATGATGAATTATATGGTCATTCTATCCAACTGCCAACCTGATTGCTCCTCTTGGATGTCTCAAAGTTACCTCAGATTTAACCTGATTAAAATTGATCTCCTGACATGCCCCAAATCTGGGCTTCTAAAAGTGCTCCTATCTCAGTGAATAGCTTCACCATCTACATCCAGGCAATTGTATAAACTGGGAACCTGAGTTAACTTTAACTCTCTTTCACCCTTCAATAAATACTGCCTGTTTTATTTGTCAATATAAAATTAAAAAAATATATTGCCCAAGAGCTTCCCATGTTGGCACTTTTCTAGCTGTTGTAGAAGCAGAAGGGGACAAGAAAAGCAATTCCATGCTTTCATGGAACTTAAATTCTAATGGGAAAGAGCGATAAACAAACAAATCAATGTATAATATAGTATAAGGTAATGATAATAATAATGAAAGAAAAAGCAAGATAAGGGGATAGAGGGTAACATACGGACTTTTTAAATTAGGATGGCCAGAGAGGTAACCATTTAGTAGAACGCAAAGTGAGGAAATAAACTATATATATAATTGGAAAAACAGTGAGCCAGAGAGAACAGCAAGCATAAAGGTCCAAGGGCAGAAATAAGTTTCTGTGTCTCTAGGAATGGTAAGAATGTCAGTGTGAATAAATAGGAATAAGTGATGAGGAGACTGGCAGAAAATGAGTTAGAAAGTGGGGGAGGGGACTAGATTATAGGGCCTTGTCTTTGGTAAGAGTGTTATCTGGGGATTGGGAGGAGTGAATGCGAGACCAGTGGGTAGCTATTGTGGCTGTCCAAGCAAGATATAATAATGGGTTAAGTAAAGCAAGAAGCTGTGGTGGGGGTAAAAAGTGAGATTTGGAATCTGTTTCAAAGGTAGTCTATAGGATTTGTTGATGGATTGGATATGAAAATGTGAAAAAGTAAGAACAAAGTCAAAAATGATATTAAATTTTTTTGGCTAGATGTCATTTACTGAAATTTTCACATCTCACTAAGGTCTTAAGTTCTCTAAAAGACTTTAAATTTGTCTGTCTCCAAAAAATATTTCCAATCTATCTACTTATCTACTACATTTCCATGTTTTGGCTAGTTTGCTGAAAAAAGTATTCTACTCTGCCCAGCTTCCTTTTTCCTACTCTTCCCCTCTCAGTTCCCTTCTCTGCATAGCCTTTTCAAAGCTTAATTGGGCCAGAGTGGTGGCTCATGCTTGTAAATCCAGCACTTTTGGAGATCAAGGCAGGTGGATCCCTTGAGCTCAGGAATTTGAGATGAGCCTAGGCAACATGGCAAAATCCTGTCTCTGTCAAAAGAGAGAAGAAAAGAAAAATATAAAAGTTAGCCAGGTGCGGTGGCATGAACCTATAGTCCCAGCTACTTGTGGGGCTGAGGTGGGATAACCACCTGAGCCAAGGAGGTTCAGGCTGCAGTCAGCCGTGATTGTGCCACAGCACTGCAGCCTGGGTAACAATAAAACCTTGTCTCAAAACAAAAAAGAAAAAGAAAAAAAAGCTTAATTGAATCATGTCACTTCCTAGATTAAAATTCACAATTTCCAGTTATGCTGGAATAAAATCCAAACTCTTCAACATGACTTTTTTACTTCCTCAGATGCACCCACTTCATACTTTTATCTCAAGACCTTTGAACACTTTTCCTTCCATTCATTCCATTCTCCACACTAACTTCTTCCTTTGCCTAGCTAGTTTCTACCCATCTTTTTTGTTTCAGCTGCTGTTAGTCTCCCTCGGAGCAACTAGATCCTTTCCTCAAAGCATTATCTCAATTTATAATTATGCATGTATGGTGCTTGTTTGTTTATAGTTTATATTTCCAACTAGGTTGTAATTTGTATGTGGGTAGGGACAGTATCTGTTTTTTGCTCACTAGTGAATAATCTAGTATATGATGGTACCTGACACATGGAATACTCACAATAGATATTTGTTAACTGAATGGAGTGAATGTGTATTGGTGAGGGGATAATGCCAGAGAAATAAGAAGGCTGACTGTCCGTGCCCTGCCATTTCTAGGTCCATGATTGGCTAGAGGGTTTCTTGCAGAGCTGGGTAGGGATGGGTATTGTGGTGGAGGGGCTTCTCCAGGAAGCTGTTCCATGAGTAAGATTTTGCCCAATTTTCACATAGTGCTTCTCTCAGAGAAATGATAAAGGATTAATCATCTACATGAAGGCTTCCTTCCTCTTCTTCTACAGTGCAGAATCCTGCAAAATGTAGTATCCTGATTTGTTTCTAGATTGTTCTTCCTTCTCTTTCCAGCCTGATATGGTTTGGCTGTGTCCCCACCCAAATCTCATCTGGAATTGTAGTTCCCATAATTGCCACATGTCATGGGAGACACCTGGCAGGAGGTAATTGAATCATGGGGGCGGTTACCCCCATGCTGCTGTTCTTGTGATAGTGAGTGAGTTCTCACAAGATCTGATGGTTTTATAAGGGGCTTTTCCCTCTTTGCTCAGCACTCCTCCTTCTTGCCATCCTGTGAAGGAGGACATGTTTGCTTCCCCTTCAGCTATGATTGTAAGTTTCCTGAGGCCTTCCCAGTCATGTGGAACTGTGAACTAATTAAACCTCTTTCCTTTACAAATTACCCAGTTTTGTGTATTTCTTCATAGCAGCCTGAGAAAGAACTAGTACGGTAAATTAGTATCACAGAGAGTGGGGCACTGCTGTAAAGATATCCCAAAATGTGGAACTGGGTAACAGGCAGAGGTTGGAACAGTATGGAGGGCTCAGAAGAAGACAGGAAAATGTGGGAATGTTTGGAACTTCCTAGAGACTTGTTGACTGGCTTTGGCCAAAATGCCAATGGTGATATTGACAATGAAGTCTAGCTTGAGGTGGTCTCAGATGGAGATGAGGAACTTGTTGGGAACTGGAGTAAAGGCGACTCTTGTTATGCAAAGAGACTGGTGGCATTTTGCCCTGCCCTAGAGATCTGTGGAACTTTGAACTTGAGAGAGATGATTTAGCATATCTGGCAGAAGAAATTTCTAAATGGCAAAGGGTTCAAGAGGAAGCTGAGCACAAAAGTTTGGAAAATTTGCAGCCTAATGATGCAACAAAAAAAGAAAAACCCATTTTCTGGGGAGAAATTCAAGCCCGCTGCAGAAATTTGCATAAGTAACAAGGAGCCAAATGTTAATCACCAAGAAATGGGGAAAATGTCTCCAAGGCATATCAGAGACCTTCACAGCAGCCCCTCTTATCACAGGCCCAGAGGCCTAGGAGGGAAAAATGGTTTCATGGGCGGGACCCAGGGACCCCTGCTCTGTGCAGCCTTGGGACATGATGTCCTGCTCCCAGCTGCTTCAGCTCCAGCCATGGCTAAGTGGGGCCAAGGTACAGCTAGGGCCATTGCTTCAGAGGGTGCAAGCTCTAAACCTGGGCAGCTTCCATGTAGTGTTGGGCCTATGGGTACACAGAAGTCAAGAATTGAGGTTTGGGAACCTCTGCCTAGATTTCAGAGGAGGTATGGAAATTCCTGGATGTCCAGGTAAAAGTTTGCTACAGGGGCAGAGCCCTCATGGAGAAACTCTGCTAGGGCAGTGTGAAAGGGAAATGTGGGGTTGGAGCCCCCACACAGAGTTCCCACTGGGGCACTGCCTAGTGGAGCTGTGAGAAGAAGGCCACCATCCTCCAGACCCCAGAATGGTACATCCACCTACAGCTCGCACCATGTACCTGGAAAAGTCACAGACAATGCCAGCCTGTTAAAGTAGCCAGGAGGGGGACTGTATCCTGCAAAGCCACAGGGGCTTTGGCAGCTCTAAGGCCATGGGAGCCCACCTCTTGTATCAGCATGACCTGGATGTGAGACATGGAGTCAAAGGAGATCATTTTGGAACTTTAACATTTAGTGACTACCCTATTGGATTTCAGACTTGCATGGGGCCTTTTGTTGGTCAATTTCTCCCATTTGGAAAGGGTGTATTTACCCAATGCCTGTACCCCCAGTGTATCTAGGAAGTAACTAACTTGCTTTTGATTTTGCAGGCTCATAGGCAGAAGGGACTTGCCTTGTCTCAGATGAGTCTTTGTTCCTGGACATTTGGATTAATGCTGGAATGAGTTAAGACTTTGGGGGGCTGTTGGGAAGGCATGATTATGTTTTGAAATATGAGAATTTGAGATTTGGGAGGGACCAAGGGAGGAATAATGTGGCTTGGCTGTGTCCCCACCCAATCTCATCTTTAATTGTACTTCCCATAAGCCCCATATGTTGTGCAAGAGACCCTGTGGTAGGTAATTGAATCATGGGGGTGGTTACCTCCATGCTGCTGTTCTCATGATAGTGAGTGATGGTCTTATAAGGCACTTTTCCTTCTTTGCTCAGCACTTCTCCTTCCTGCCATTATGTGAAGAAGGATGTGTTTGCATCCTCTTCTGCCGTGATTGTAAGTTTCCTGATGCCTCCCAGCCATGTGGAACTGTGAGTCAATTAAACCTCTTTCCTTTATAAACTACCCAATATGGGGAAGTTCTTTGTAGCAATGTGAGGACAGACTAATACACAGCCTCATGAGATAAGAGATTTTAAGGAGGAGTATTCATTGTCACTGAGCCCTAACATGTGAGGAGCCACTGGGAGATTTCTCAGCTTGTAGACATAGACCTAAGCCTGGTTACTAAGAGGGGGTGGGGCAGTGGTGCTGGTTTTTAAGATCTCAACATAATGACCTCCAGCACAAAGTAGTTACAGATTGTCCACTTGCACACACTGAGTGGGGTAATACAGGCTAGGTATAAACAAGGTTGAGTGCGCTTAATAACAGACAAAGAAATATAGGAAAATAGGACAATATAGAGCCCTATCTGATTTATCATCTCCCTGGACCCCTGTCCTCCTTCCACTCCCAATCCCAGCTCAGGGAATGCTTGTTCACTGAACTGAGCCCCCAGTGGAAAGACTAAGGAATAGATCATGAGAGTAGATTCAAGTGATCTGGAGTCCAAGAAAGCCAGGAAATGGCCTAAATTCCAGGTTGTCAAATCCAGGGAGCTTAGCCAAAAAGTAATGTGAAAAATGAGTTGGTCCAAAAACTAGGTTTCCAAACTCAGTAGGGGACAGGGGATGAGAGATAATGAGGTTGGAGCCAAGACTGAGTCAGCAGCTGAGGAAGTAGACTGCCAAGGAGAAGAATGAGGAGGGGCAGAAGGCATAAGTAGCCAATGACTTTCAGCTCTCCTGGGGGCGAAAGTACAATCACAGTCTGAAGTGGATGAAGATGTGATCAGAATCAGTGAGGAGGGGAGTAGGATTACTTAGCAGAGATGACATACCATGTTCCAAGCCAGGTCAGGCAGAAATTATTCTCTCTATAATAAAGGAAATCAGGAGTGAGGGCTAACCTACCAGGAATAAAAGGGTGGCATAGATACATGGGGAAGCAGATGAGGATCTTGAGGAGATATCCCCTTGAATGTCAGTCTCCAGACAACAGGTGAGGAAGCCAAGCCCAGTCCATTGCTCCATGTGAAAAGTTATAATAATTTGATGACCTGTGGGTGCATAGGGATGGCAGGCTATCAGGTATGAGATCTGGGCTGGAGAGGCAAAGCACTGACTGAAGAATGATATGGCACAGCCCTGGGAATGTCTAATACAGAGAAAGGAAGTCCTACCTAATGGTGCCAGAAGAATTACTGTGGTAGTGTGACCAGCAGGCTGGATTCAGCAACAAGCATCAGATTATCAAGGTCAGAACAAGTAGAGGGTTTGGAACTGAGATTGACACAGAAGTCAGAGGTAAGGGCAAAGCAAAAGCCCACAATACAAGTAGGAGACTAAGTAAGGTCAAGACAGTTGTCATTCTTGGAAAAAAGTCCTGGGGATAGAAGGAGCCTTCATCTTGTTGGCAGAGCCTCTTACTCTCTGTAGGATGGGACTAAGTCCCAGATATATCTAGGATTAAGTCAACTAGTGAGCTGAATTATCAAACCACAGGAGCCTACCAACATTTAAACTCTCTAGAGCAGGGGTCCCCAACCCCTGGGGCCATGGACAGGCCACACAGCAGGAGGCGAGCTGTGGGCAAGCAAGCGTTACTGCTTGAGCTCCGCTTCCTGTCAGATCAGTGGTAGCATTAGATTATCATAGGAGTGCAAACCCTATTGTGAACTTCGCATGCAAGGGATCTAGGTTGTGCTCTCCTTATGAGAATCTAACTAATGCCTGATGATCTGAGGTGAAACAGATTCACCCCAAAACCATCCCCAAAGTCCCAACCCCCATCAATGGAAAAGCTGTCTTCCACGAAATGGGTTGCTGGTGCCAAAAAGGCTGGGGACCGCTGCTCTAGAGATTCTTTATAGGTCAAGAGTTACTTATCTTTGGTCTCACTTCCTCTAGGAAGTTCTCCTTCCGCCTAGATTAGCTATGCCCACTCCTTATCCTGTCTCAGCCCCATGATCACTTTAATACCCTATCTAACATGCATTGTACTTCATTATGACTTACTATTGCTCTTCTTTGTTCCATTAGAGTGGGTCCATGTTTCTATTTGTACACCATGAATCCCTAGTGGCTAATCCAAGTCTGGTACATAGTAATCACTAAGTACATAATTTGAATTCATTGAATTAATAAATCCATGAATGAGAGTGTTAATAAGATAGGTAGAAGCAACAGATACAGTTGAAAAGGAAGGTGGAGGCCATAGGATACAGCATAACGTGTAAGCCATGTTGTGGAGTAAAGATTTACCCCCAAAAGAGATACAGAGGATTTTAATCACGTTCTCAATGACATCTTATACATAAAGGCCATTGGCACCCAAGGTATCACCACTGATACCCAGTTAGGCTATTCCTTCACAGAGTAACTGGTTGAAATGCTGATTCAAAGGAGTCAGCTGTGGTATCTTGGCCTTCATCACATGCAAGAATGCCTCTAAATCAATTTCTCAGTGCTCATCATCTGCCTGTGTATGGTGTAGCTTCCTTTCTACACTATTGATCTTCACACATTTAAAAATGATGTGAAAAGCTTTCATACTTCAGTAGATTTATTAATCTTAGAAACTCTGAATTCATGTATTTCACAACTTCCTACTTTTTAGGGTTATTATGTTAATTAAAATAATAACATGGACTCAGTAAAGAGCTCTTGGTAATTGAAATGAGTAAATTAACTCATCTACCAGCCTCCTGAAATTTGGGAATCAGAAGTATAGGAGGCAAGGAATTTTTTTTTTCATATAAGAAAAGCATAATTGTTATTTGAAAGACTTTCTTTGCAATCTACTTGGGAAGTCTATTAACCCTTTATGCTGACACATCTGTACACTTTTATAGCGATAGAGAACTTTAAGGATCACCCTGTGTAGTGTCTTTCAACCATTTTTTAGCTACAAAATGCTTTCTGTATAAGAAAGCTAGGAGAGAAGCACAACATGCAAAACCAAATAAACAGGTAAATAGAATTTGGATGGCAAAAAACATGGTTTAGGCTTGATCTGGCTCAATCTTTTTTATTTTATAACTGAAGCTTATAGAGATAAATGATTGGGCTGAAGCCACACTGGAGTTTAGAAGCAGAGCTTAAGAACTGTGCCTCCAATTATATTAGTTTTGTTCATTCATCAAACAAATATTTATCAAGTACTGTTCTTGATGCTAAAGATAAATTAGTTTATAAAACAAGGTTTCTGTTTTTATGGGCGAGAACAAATATACAAACATATATGGCAGGTGGTGACAAGCGATATGAGGGGAAAAAAGAGAGTATAAGGGAATAGAAAGTAAAAGAAGGGATGGTAGGTTTGTTACACAGGGTTGTGAAGAAAGGCCCTTCTCATGAGGTAACATTTGAATAAAGTGAAGGAGTAGGCCTGTTGGATTTCTGGAGGAAGACTGTTGCATGTGAAGGGAATAGCAAGTGCCATTGATGTTTCCCTGTTGCTTCTGTTCCTCCAGGAACAGAACTGCATTAACCCTTTTACATGCATAAAGGTTCAGAGCAGTTATAGTGAGAAGAGAGATATTAGAGGCTAACAGGTCTGGTTTTGAATCCAGGTTTTGCCAGGCATTTAATTATGCAATGTTGGGCAAGTGACTTATCTTCTTTCACCTTCAATTTTCTGACTTGTAAAATGGGAATGGTAGTATTTTTCTCACATATTTATTCAAAGCATCTAAAGCTCTTAACATAAACACCAGTAGGCTACAGTTGGTAGCTGTCAGTATTGTCCATTTTTCTTTATATGAACAAAGGATTTAGGTTGTAGTGGACGTTACTAAATTTTGGCTGCTCCACGTCTATTTTCTCTTCTCAAAAGCAATTTATTTTCTACGTTTAAATGACTCCTTCTCTGTTGGGTATACTTTGGTGGGGTCACAAGTAAAAGGCCTTGCTGTTCCTTGCCAAAGCACATGCACTATCCAGGCAAATCAGATAGGCTCTCCATGGAATCTGCATCTTTAGTAGAGAGAAAATAATGAAAGACTTGGTGTTCCTTTATATTTTGACCAGATTGTTAGACTTAAGGGCCACTTTTGTGGCTTATTCTCCCTGATACTAAAGCTCTTTGCTTCCTTCTCACCCTCAGGTCTAGGTCTCTACTTCCCATTGTGAGTCCTCAATATCCTTCAAATGTATTTCTTTTGTCTAAGTTAAACAAAATAGATTTATATTCTTAGAAATTAAAGAAATTGTATCTTATATACTTATACCTAACCAAAATAATTGGAGACAATGAAAACACCAATATAAGCCATATTTGCCTATAAATACTTGGAATTACATTTTAGAACAATAATGTTGAGAAAGAAAAATTTGAATTTCATATATGGTCTTTGTACTCATTTACCTCTCTGAAAAGCAATTTCTCCAACTAAAAAACAAGAAGATTATATTAAACACATAGCAAAACAAGATTAAACTAACTGTTTCTAAAAGGATCTTACTAGAATTGACATTTTAGGATTTCAAATCTATAAGGTTACAATTCTAAGAATTTCATTATAATGTTATTAGTTTTATAAGTCATCTTCAAAACTTTAATCAAAGGCCAGGAAGAAAAAAATTTCAGGTCATATTATAACTTCAAATCACACCATGTAGGCAGCTGCCTATTTTACCTCTATGTAGGAGTAACTCAGACATTCAATTGCTTTTTTGGTTGAATAAGAAATAGAATGTGGTAGGAGAGATGTGATGTGTCCACTGAAAGATGTCATTTAAGATCACACAGCTAGTCAATGGCAGCTAGACAGGGGCTTCAACTCCAGCGGCTAACACTTAAACAATATACTATCCTGCCTCTATGGACATACTAAATAATGTGGATGTTCACAGGAGACATAGGTGGGGTGATCGCAGAAAGAATCAGGGTGATTCCTGAAGAGAGTGGCTTCAAACTGAATTTTGATAGTGGGATAAAATGTAGTTTTATTCAAATGGGAAGAAAGACTTCTCAGACAGAGGGTATAGTTTATGCGAAGGAGCAGAGACGAGAGTGTACACGATGTATCCAAAGTAACTGAGCACTGCAGCTGAAGCACAGGTTTCATGCGGGAATAATTGGTGAGAAGTCTAAAGAGGAGTCTGAACCAAGTTGCAGGGAATGGAGTGGGATTTGAAGGTCAGACTAATGAATATCATCAAGCAACTGTATTATCCATATGCTCTACTTTCTCCAAAGTAGAACATTGCATCATTTTTCCTGCACTGCTTCTGCATCCTCTGTCTTGCCTAAAATGGCACCAAAGAAAGTTGATCTAGAAAATTATCAAAGCTCCACATAGTGAACTTTTGAGAAGTGTCCACTAAAATAGAAGAAAAGATTCCTTTTCCAGGCAGGACTATTGAACAGCAGCCAGCTTCTTAACAGAAGCATTCACAACCAGCCCATTCCTTTCTGAGAGAGTTCTAGGAGGAATACTAGTTCTAGGTGTGGCATTTGGGGAGAACATGGGGAAAGTGGTGCTGAGTGTTAAAAGAGGACGGTTCTGACATTAGAGTGGTTGCAATCCTTCTCCTTAAGCCTGTCTTCTGTCTTGAAGCATAAGACTGAAAAAGTGTTCTGCAAGCTGACAAGTTATTGCTGTAAGGGGAGAAAGAAGAGGAGGAAAAAAATAAATCCCATGGAGTGAAGACAAAGGTGATGGGATCAAGGGACAAATAGAAGGAGAGAGGCCTTAATGGAAGATTTACGTGAGAGCATGGCTTGTATCAGTTCCAGAGGTAGCAATGACTTGAAGAATAAATTTGGCAGTGGTTCCTGTTCTTCTGGGCTGAGACCTTATAGAATATGATACTTCTTAAAAATGAGTCCCACTTGGCTGGGCACAGTGGCTCATGCCTATAATCCCAACACTTTGGGAGGCCAAGGCGGGCAGATCATGAGGTCAGGAGATCAAGACCATCCTTGCCAACATGGTGAAACCCTGTCACTACTAAAATACAAAATATTAGCCAGGTGTGGTGGCACACGCCTGTAGTCCCAGCTACTCGGAAGGCTGGGGCAGGGAAATCGCTTGAACCTGGGAGGTGGAGCTTGCAGTGGGCCGAGACTGCAACTCCGGCCTGGTGACAGAGCAACAACAACAACAACAAAAGAGTCCCAGTACAACTCAAGGCCTCCAACTTGGCTGAAGATGAATTCTCAGTATTGCAAATGCATATTTTGAGAAAGGGTGTGGAAGTGGTGAAAACTCTGCTCTTTCTGGCTAAGTTTTAATCAGAAATCACATCTCTATTACTTGAAAATCAGTCAGAATGTAGCTATACCAGGATCTATGTTCCTGGGAGCAGCAAAGCCTCAGTTGATCAAAAGTGCCTTTGAATGCACAGCAGCCCAGAGATGCAGCCTGGAGAAGAGACCTGGAGCCCTGCCTGTGAGAGTAGTATGCCTCACCTGGCTATCTCCAATTTCCAAATTTAGTTAATTTTCTATTTTCTGACTCAAAGCTGCATATGGATAATGCTAAATTCAGGCAACACATTCAGCATCTTCTCCGCACCAACATCTTTCTAAGTAGCGGAGATTCTGAGATGAACAAGACACAGTCCCACCCCTCCTACCTCACCAAGAGAAATTCAGTCTTGCAAGAAATACAGGCATCTTGACCACCATAAGAAGTATTCTAAGTGCTATGATAGAAGTGTGTCCACAGAGAAATTATGCACTGGGCAGGAGGGTCGTGTGTTAGCAGACCCATTTGAGTTGGGTCTCGAGGAATAGATGATTAAGAGCTCACCAAAGAATGATGAGATGATAAAGGAATTTCTAAGCTGAGAGAAAAGCATGGGAAGATGGAGCCAGGATTTTGCATATTGTTTAAAGAAAGGATTTTTTTAAGGTAATATCAGATCTTTTCACACACCTGCTTAAAACCTCCCAGTGCCTTCCCATTGCACCTAAACAAATAGGTTAGTCTCAGGAATATGACATGACCTCTACCTACTTCATCTTATACTTCTCTCGTTTTTGCTTGCTCTGCTGTAGCCCACTGGCATTCTTTCTGTTCTTGTAATACACCAAGTTTATTCCTATTCTATTGCCTTTCCATTTACTGTTCTCTCTTTTGAACGTTCTTCCTCAATGCCTTCTCTTCTTTCAGATCTCATCCCAGATGCCACCTACACAAAGGAGCCTTTCCTGACCACTTAATTTAAATTAGACCTCTGACTGAAATCACTCTCTCTCAATGCCTTTTATTTTCTTCACAGCACTCATCACCATTTGAAATTGTTTCTCTCCACACTAGAGCATAAGCTTCTTTTTTTTTTTCTCCATAGGCTCATTTTATTTATTTTTTTATTATTATACTTTAAGTTCTAGGGTACATGTGCACAATGTGCAGTTTTGTTACATAGGTATACATGTGCCATGTTGATTTGCTGCACCCATCAACTCATCATTTACATTAGGTGTTTCTCGTAATGCTGTCCCTCCCCCAGCCCCCAGCACCCCGACAGGCCCTGGTGTGTGATGTTCCCCGACCTGTGTCCAAGTGATCTAATTGTTCAATTCCCACCGATGAGTGAGAACAGAGCATAAGCTTCTTGAGGGAGGCACTCAGTACCTATAGTTCCTGGTACAATGTGTGAATTAAATAGATGAATTAAATGGTGATTAGAACCTTGCATTTGTAGGCAGGGCACTCAGGAAGGCAGGTAGTAGATATAAAGGTGGATAAGATTAGTAGCAATGATTTTTATAGTAATAATATCTACCAAATAATGGCTCATTTTCTTTTTTAATTTTTAGAAATATAACTCTTTTTCTTTTTTCTTTTTTTATTATAAGTTCCGGGGTACATGTGCACAACATGCAGGTTTGTTACATAGGTATACATGTGCCATGTTAGTTTGCTGCACCCATCAACTCATCATTTACATTAGGTATTTCTCCTAATGCTATCCCTCCCCCATACCCCCACCCCCCAATAGGCCCCGATGTGTGATGTTCCCCTCCTGGTGTCCGTGTGTTCTCATTGTTCAATTCCCATTTATGAGTGAGAACATGAGGTGTTTGGTTTTCTGTTCTTGTGTTACTTTGCTGAGAATGATGGTTTCCAGCTTCATCCATGTCCCTGCAAAGGACATGAACTCATCATTTTTTATGGCTGCATAGTATTCCGTGGTGTATATGTCCCACATTTTCTTTATCCAGTCTATCATTGATAGGCATTCGGGTTGGTTCCAAGACTTTGCTATTGTGAACAGTGCTGCAATAAACATATGTGTCCATGTGTCTTTATAGTAGAATGATTTATAATCCTTTGGGTATATACCCAGTAATGGGATTGCTGGATCAAATGGCATTTCTAGTTCCAGATACTTGAGGAGTCACCACAGCATCTTCCACAATGGTTGAACGAATTCACACTCCCATCAACAGTGTAAAAGTGTTCCTATTTCTCTACATCCTCTCCAGCATCTGTTGTTTCCTGACTTTTTAATAATAGCCATTCTAACTGGCATGAGATGGTATCTCATTGTAGTTTTGATTTGCATTTCTCTGATGACCAGTGATGATGAGCATTTTTTCATAAGTTTGTTGGCTTCATAAATGTCTTCTTTTGAGAAGCGTCTGTTCACATCATTTGCCCACTTTTTGATGGCAAATGTTGTTTGTTTTTTTCTTGTAAATTTGTTTAGGTTCTTTGTAGATTCTGGATATTAGCCCTTTGTCAGACGGATAGATTGCAAAAAATTTCTCCCATTCTGTAGGTTGTCTGTTCACTCTGATGGTAGTTTCTTTTGCTGTGCAGAAGCTCTTTCATTTAATTAGATTCCATTTGTCAATTTGGCTTTTGTTGCCATTGCTTTTGGTGTTTTAGGCACGAAGTCTTTGCCCATGCCTATGTCTTGAATGGTATTGCCTAGGATTTCTTCTAGGGTTTTTATGGTTTTAGGTCTTCCATTTAAGTCTTTAATCCATCTTGAGTTAATTTTTATATAAGGTGTAAGGAAGGGATCCAGTTTCAGCTTTCTACATATGGCTAGCCAGTTTTTCCAGCACCACTTATTAAATAGGGAATCCTTTCCCCATTGCTTGTTTTGTCAGGTTTGTCAAAGATCAGATGGTTGTAGATGTGTGGTGTTTTTTCTGAGGGCCTCTGTTCTGTTACATTGGTCTATGTATCTGTTGTGGTACCAATACTATGCTGTTTTGGTTACTGTAGCCTTGTAGTATAGTTTGAAGTCAGGTAGCGTGATGCCTCCAGCTGTGTTCTTTTTGCTTATGATTGTCTTGGCTATGTGGGCTCTGTTTTGGTTCCATATGAACTTTAAAGTAGTGTTTTCTAATTCTGTGAAGAAAGTCAGTGGTAGCCTGATGGTGATAGCATTGAATCTATAAATTACTATGGGCAGTATAGCCATTTTCACGATATTGTTCTTCCTATACATAAGCATGGAATGTTCTTCCATTTGTTTGTGTCCTCTTTTATTTCCTTGAGCAGTGGTCTGTAGTTCTCCATGAAGAGGTCCTTCACATCCCTTGTAAGTTGGATTCTTAGATATTTTATTCTCTTTGTAGTGATTGTGAATGGGAGTTCACTCATGATTTGGCTGTTTGTCTGTTATTGGTGTATAAGAATGCTTGTGATTTTTGCACATTGATTTTGTACCCTGAGACTTTCCTGAAGATGTTTATCAGCTTAAGGAGATTTTGGGCTGAGGCAATGGGGTTTTCTAGATATACAATCATGTCATCTGCAAACAGGGACAATTTGACTTCCTCTTTTCCTATTGAATACCCTTTATTTCTTTCTCTTGCCTGATTGCCCTGGCCAGAATTTCCAATAATATGTTGAATAGGAGTGGTGAGAGAGGGCATCATTGTTTTGTGCCGGTTTTCAGAGGGAATACTTCCAGTTTTTGCCCATTCAGTATGGTAGTGGCTGTAGGTCTGTCATAAATAGCTCTTATTATTTTGAGATACATTCCATCAATATCTAGTTTATTGACAGTTTTTAGCATGAAGGGCTGTTGAAATTTGTTGAAGGCCTTTTCTGAGTCTATTGAGATAATCATGTGGTTTTTGTCATTGGTTCTGTTTATGTGATGGATTATGTTTATTGATTTGTGTATGTTGAACCAGCCTTGCATCCCAGGGATGAAACCGAATTGATCGTGGTGGATAAGCTTTTTGATGTGCTGCTGGATTTGGTTTGCCAGTACTTTATTGAGGATTTTCGCATTGATGTTCATCAAGGATATTGGCCTAAAATGTTCTTTTTCTGTTGTGTCTCTGCCCGGTTTTGGTATCAAGATGATGCTGGCCTCATAAACTGAGTTAGGGAGGATTCCCTCTGTTTCTGTTGATTGGAATTGTTTCAAAAGGAATTGGCCGGGTGCGGTGGCTCACGCTTGTAATCCCAGCACTTTGGGAGGCCGAGGTGGGCAGATCACGAGGTCAGGAGATCGAGACCACGGTGAAACCCCGTCTCTACTAAAAAATACAAAAAATTAGCCGGGCATGGTGGCGGGAGCCTGTAGTCCCAGCTACTCGGAGAGGCTGAGGCAGGAGAATGGCGTGAACCCGGGAGGCAAAGCTTGCAGTGAGCCGAGACTGCGCCACTGCACTCCAGCCTGGGAGACAGAGCGAGACTCCGTCTCAAAAAAAAAAAAAAGGAATGGTACCAGCTCCTCTTTGTGCCTCTGGTAGAATTTGGCTATGAATCTGTCTGTCCTGGACTTTTTTTGGTTGGTAGGCTATTAATTATTGCCTCAATTTCAGAACCTGTTATTGGTCTATTCAGAGATTCGACTTCTTCCTGGTTTAGTCTTGGGAGGGTGTAAGTGTCCAGGAATTTATCCATTTCTTCTAGATTTTCTAGAAGAGGTGCGCAGAGCTGTTTATAGTATTCTATGATGGTAGTTTGTATTTCTGTGGGATAGGTGGTGATATCCCCTTTATCATTTTTTATTGCATCTGTTTGATTCTTCTCTCTTTTCTTCTTTATAGTCTGGCTTGTGGTCTATCTATTTTGCTTATCTTTTCAAAAAACCAGCTCCTCGGTTCATTGATTTTTTGAAGGGTTTTTTGTGTCTCTATCTCCCTCAGTTCTGTTCTGATCTTAGTTATTTCATGTCTTCTACTATCTTTTGAATTTATTTGCTCTTGCTTCCCTAGTTCTTTTAATTGTGATGTTAAGGTGTCAATTTTAGATCTTTCCTGCTTTCTCTTGTGGCCATTTAGTGCTATAAATTTCCCTCTACACGTTGGTTTAAATGTGTCCCAGAGATTCTGGTGTGTTTTGTCTTTGTTTTCATTGGTTTCAAAGAACATCTTTATTTCTGCCTTCATTTCGTTATTTACCCAGTAGTCATTCAGGGACAGGTTGTTCAGTTTCCATGTAGCAGTGTGGTTTTGAGTGAATTTCTTAATCCTGAGTTCTAGTTTGATTGCACTGTGGTCTGAGAGACAGTTTGTTGTGATTTCTGTTCTTTTACATTTGCTGAGGAGTGTGTTGCTTCCAATCATCTGGTCAATTTTAGAATAAGTGCGATGTGGTGCTGAGAAGAATGTATATTCTGTTGATTTGGGGTGGAGAGTTCTGCAGATGTATGTTAGGTCCACTTGGTCCAAAGCTGAGTTCAAGTCCCCGATATCCTTGTGAATTTTTTGTCTTGTCGATGTGTCTAATATTGATAGTGGGGTGTTAAAGTCTCCCACTATTATTGTGTGGGAGTCTAAGTCTCTTTGTAGGTCTCTACAAATTTGCTTTGTGAATCTGGGTGATCCTGTATTGGGTGCATATATATTCAGGATAGTTAGCTCTTCTTGTTGAATTGATCCCTTTACCATTATGTAATGGCCTTCTTTGTCTCTTTTGGTCTTTGTTGGTTTAAAGTCTGTTTTATCAGAGACTAGGATTGCAACCCCTGCTTTTCTTTGCTTTCCATTTTCCTGGTAGGTCTTCCTCCATCTCTTTATTTTGAGCCTGTGTGTGTCTTTGCACGTGAGATGGTTCTCCTGAATACAGCATACCGATGGGTCCTGACTCTTTATCCAATTTGCCAGTCTGTGTCTTTTAATTGGGGCATTTAGCCCATTTACATTTAAGGTCATATTGTTATGTGTGAATTAGATCCTGTTATTATGAGGTTAGCTGGTTATTTTGCCCATTAGTTGATGCTGTTCTTCATAGCATTGATGGTCTTTACAAGGTGACATGTTTTTGCAGTGGCTGGTACCGGTTGTTCCTTTCTATGTTTAGTGCTACCTTCAGGAGCTCTTGTAAGGCAGGCCAGGTGGTGACAAAATCTCTCAGCATTTGCTTGTCTGTAAAGGATTTTATTTCTCCTTCACTTATGAAGCTTAGTTTGGCTAGATATGAAATTCTGGGTTGAGAATTCTTTCCTTTAGGAATGTTGAATATTGGCCTCCACTCTCTTCTGGCTTGTAGTATTTCTGCAGAGAGATCTGCTGTTAGTCTGATGGGCTTCCCTTTGTGAGTAACCTGACCTTTCCCTCTGGCTGCCCTTAACATTTTTTCCTTCATTTCAACCTTGGTGAACCTGACGATTATGTGTCTTGGGGTTGCTCTTCTCGAGGAGTATCTTTGTGGTGTTCTGTGTATTTCCTGAATTTTAATGTTGGGCTGCCTTGCTAGGTTGGGGAAGTTCTCCTGGATAATATCCTGAAGAGTGTTTTCCAACTTGTTTCCATTCTCCCTGTCACTTTCAGGTACACCAATCAAACGTAGATTTGGTCTTTTCACATAGTCCCATGTTTCTTGCAGGCTTTGTTCGTTTCTTTTCACTCTTTTTTCTCTAATCTTGTCTTCTCATTTTATTTCATTAATTTGATCTTCAATCACAGATATCCTTTCTTCCACTTGATCAATTCAGCTATTGAAGCTTGTATGTGCTTCACAAGGTTCTTGTGCTATGTTTTTCAGCTCCAACAGGTCACTTATGTTCTCCTTTACACTGGTTATTCTAGTTAGCAATTCGTCTAAGTTTTTTCAAGGCTCTTAGCTTCTTTGCATTGGGTTAGAACATGCTCCTTTAGCTCGGAGGAGTTTGTTATTACCCATCTTCTGAAGCCTACTTCTATGAATTTGTCAAACTCATTCTTCATACAGTTTTGTTCCCTGGCTTGAGAGGAGTTGTGATCCTTTGGAGGAGAAGAGACATTCTGGTTTTTGGAATTTTCAGTCTTTCTGCGCTGGGTTCTCCCCATCTTTGTGGTTTTTATCTACCTTTGGTCTTTGATGTTGGTGACCTACTGATGAGGTTTTGGTGTAGATGTCCTTTTTGTTGATGTTGATGCTATTCCTTCCTCTTTGTCAGTTTTCCTTCTAACAGTCAGGCTCGTCAGCTGCAGGTCTGTTGGAGTTTGTTGGAGGTCCACTCCAGACCTTGTTTGCCTGGGTATCACCAGTGGAGGCTGCAGAACAGCAAATATCACTGCCTGATCCTTCCTCCGGAAGCTTCGTCCCAGAAGGGCACCTGCTAGACGTCAGCCAGATCTCCCAGTCAGGCTACTCGGGGGTCAGGGACCCACTTGAGGAGGCACTCTGTCCATTATTAGAGCTTGAACACTGTGCTGAGATAACCACTGCTCTCTTCAGAGCTGTCAGACAGGGACATTTAAGTCTGCTGAAGCTGTGCCCACAGCTGCCCTTTCCCCCAGGTGCTCTGTCCCAGGAAGATGGGGGTTTTATCTGTAAGTCTCTGACTGGGGCTGCTGCTTTTTGTTCAGAGATGCCCAGCTCACAGAGGTGGAATCTAGAAAGGCACCTTGTGGAGCTGCAGTGGGCTCCACCCAGTTTGAACTGCCCGGTGGCTGTGTTTACACTGTGAGCATAAAACAGCCTACTCAAGCTTCAGCAATGGCGGATGCCCCTCCCCCCGCCAAGCTCCAGCATCCCAGGTCGATCTCAGACTGCTGTGCTCGCAGGGAGAATTTCAAGCCAATGGGATCTTAACTTGCTGGGCTCCATGGGCATGGGACCTACTGAGCCAGGCACTGGAAGGAATCTCCTGGTCTGCTGGTTGCAAAGACCATGGGAACAGTGCAGTAACTGGGCTTGAGTGTACCATTCCTCCCAGTACAGTCTCTCAAGGCTTCCCTTGGCTAGGAAGGGAAATCCCCTGACCCCTTGCACTTCCTGGGTGAGGTGACACCCTACCCTGCTTCGGCTCTCCCTCCATGGGCTGCATCCACTGTCCAACCAGTCCCAATGAGATGAACCAGGTACCTCAGTTGGAAATGCAGAAATCACCTGTCTTCTGCATCAGTCTCGCTGGGGGCTTCAGACTGGAGCTGTTCCTATTTGGCCATCTTGCCAGACATCCATGGCTCATTTTCTTTGTGTTGGGCCCATGCTAAGCCCATTATCTTGTTTAAGCTTCAGAGTAATCTTGGGACATAATAATTATGAGCCCTCATTTAAAGATGAAGTATTTGAGAGATAGAGAGGAGTTCAGTAATACATTAACTTCATATTGCTCCTAAAAAAATAACTAGTATTTGAACCCAGTTCTGTCTCACTCCAAAGGCCAAATTAAACAATTACATAGAGAAGGGAGGTTGAGCTAACATCTCATTACTAGTCTGGGGGATCTTCTACAAGCATATGATTCCAACAGAAGGATACTTTTCATCGCAAATTGTGGGAATGGGAGAAGCCAAATTCAGTAGTAGATTCCACATCTTGCCCTCAGCTAGCAAGAGAGTCACTCTTTTCCTGAACTCCATGTATACGCACCATGACAAAATATTAGGCTAATATATCCACTTTTACATTAAAATATCTAGAAATATCAGAAAAAATTATTTGATTTAAATGAAACACTTTAAGAGAAAGGGATTAATTCAGTTCATTCCCTGGACATTTCACTCATGATGGCCAAAAATGACCTTTCGTGTGTATATGTTCATGTCTGTAGTTCTTCTAGGTCCAAAATAAATTTGAGGTGACTCACAGAAATGCATATAATACAAATGTAAGTAAGTAAATAAAAGAGAAAATGAAGACCAGAAATCACAAGTAGGAAAATGAAACAAAGTTTGAAGTAAGGTTAGTAGAAGTCAATGCATGCCGTAAGGTACTGTACACTCATTAGAGGTGGGCTTTATTCCTACAAATCAAAGTAAGCAAGGAACTGAGTTATCTTATGATTCTTAGAGTCCAAAAAATAAAAATAAATAACCCAGTTTTTTGGGCAAAAATAAGCTAGTTACACACAATTTTTCCTGTCATGAAACCTGAAATTTTTTTTGTATGCTTTGATAAATGTTTCATCATCACCTTTAGAGTATATACATTAAACGTTTTTGTAAGATTATTTTTATGAAGCCCCTAAATGCAGGCCAACAGCAATATACTAAAGTGCCATTCTAAAAAAGCAACTCTATGAGGCATCAAGATAGTGCAGGCCAGCTATGCACCTCTCAGATTATCCAGATTGGTCCAAGGACAGGGAAACTAATGAACTGTGTTTCCTCAGGCAGGCTTCTATTAATGTTATTTCTTGAAACTAGACTTTTATTTATAATAAAATAGAAAAGTACTTCAGGTTCCATTTCATATCAAATTCCTAGAATACCAAAATGGATATTCCACTATGGTAGCTCAAGGCATAATCCTGTATTCTTAATGGTCACATAAGTGGAGAGTAGATCTTACATACTCTTTTGAAAATTAAGAAATCAACAAACTGTTGGGTAGGTACTAAGAAAGAACATCTAGATAGGGTGATGATTATTCACAGAAAAATATATAAGATCTAATCTAATGCCCTGGCAATTGGCATAGAGTTGTAAAGTTTTCAGCTTTCAATTTAAGTAAGGCGATATATTTTCTCTTTTAAGTAGAATTCAGTTTTCAATGGAATTGTTGCTACTGCATTGAGCTGGCCAAGGGTTTTCTTATGTCTCAAAGAAACAAAATATTGGTAATCACTATAGTCATCCCCCAGTATCTGTAGGGGATATGTTCCAGGATACCTAACAAATACCAAAAATTGCAGACGCTCAAGTCCCTTATAGAAAATCACATAGCATTTGCATATAACCTACACACATCCTCCTATATACTTTAAATCATTTCAAGATTACTTATAATACCTAAATGCTATGTAAATAGTTTTTATACTGTATTTAGAAATTTGTACTTATTGTATTGTTGAATCCATGGATGCAGAACCACAGACAGGGAGGCCCAATTGTATACATTCACTATTGAGTGCACTTGACCTGAGCTCTAAAATGCTACTCTAAGAAAAGGAAGTCTGGAAAAGTTTCCTGCTCTGTGACTATGTTTTAATAAATAAAAAGGCAGCTGTGATGAAGAGAAAGCAGCATATGGAATGAAAACCCTACAAGTAAATTGTCTGCAGAATGTTGCAGTAATCCCCATAGCATGTGCTTTCTAGAGAATGATGGGACATTTGTCAACACACATTGAGCAAATGATGGGAAAAGACTCCCATATATAATTCATCTCTCTATCAAGTTAAGTACACAAATACCTCAATTGTGGGTTGGCACAGACTAAATATTTAAAAGCTTCCCACAGTGCTCTAGGTCCTCATTGTTGCCATTCAGACAACACCAGGAAACAAGCATTTGCCTCATTCAGAGTCACTGACAAACACCTCTCCTCTTTTAGTCAACGAGCACCAGTTATTTTATGCTGGCTATTAGTGCTCTCTTTGGCCAAAACCAATTACAGCGAAACTTCAAGCTTTAAGGAATGTACCCACGTTATGCTTATAAATGTGCTTCATTTTTAAATTAGGTAGGTGTAAAATTCCCTACAATTTTCCTAAGAGGCTTTTATCATAACATCCATATCACTTCAGTGAACTTCTGTGTGCGTGTGTGTGTGTGTGTCTCCCTCTCGTAGATGGAAACTACTTGAACAGTGAGCTTTCCTTATTTGTCTTGGTACAACCAGCACCTATCACATAGTGGGTGCTTAAAAATTTTCAGTGAATAAATAAATAAATTAATTAATGCAGGAAAATATTTTTTGTTTGTAAAAATATTTAGATTTTGAGTGTTTAACACCATCACCATCATCTCACTAATTCCCATATTGTATCCTCCTGAACACGTCTGATTTAAATAACCAAAGATACATCAAGAGTATTCCATACAATGCATTCTGTGAGAGTTTGCATATTATCTCTCATTTGAAATCCAATTCTACTTACAAAACTGTACTTCACATGAACATTTTTTATATCATACCTACTATAAAAATGTATCACATATATCAAACTAAAACTGTATAAAGTACCTCAAGTAGATTTGGAAAAATAAATGGTTTTAGTCAAGTACATGGATGATGGCTTCTTATTAACTTGTTAGTAAGGTATCTAGGTATGACACAAAGTTAGTTTCAGAAACAAAAATAACTCATTCTTTGACCAAACAGTTTTTCCAAGTCAAGTTATTTCTTTCAAAAGAAGATAAAATCTCTGTAAATAAACACTAAGTATAATGTCAGTTGTAAAACTAAATTGCTCTCTGATCAAATAAGATATTGTGAAGAGCGACGGAAGCAATAACTTTGCTTCCAAATGTGTTTGTACCCAAAGATGACCAAAGGGAGGAGGGAGGAGGAAAGGAGGAAGGGGAAGTCAGTGAGTTCCTAATACGACTACTAAAATGTATGATAATATTAACAGTTAGCATTTATTAAGGGCTTACTATGTAACAGGCATTGTTACATTTTATTCATTATTATTAACATATCCCTTTAAAGAATGAAAAAACAGGTTTGAAGAGGTTAAACAACTTCCCCAAGGTCCACACCCTACTGATGGTAAAATTAGGAACAAAATCCTGATGTGTCTGACTCTAAACCTGAGCAGATACTCACTAGGCTATACTTATTTCTGACCAATACTCTAACCCTGTACTAAGGAAACAGCTAAATCCAAAAGGCCTTGTCTCAAGGGTCTCACAGAGTAGTAGAGAGAGAAGCAGGGAGAATGAGCTCCTGAAAGGCCTAGAATATGTCCTATCTCATGCTGTAATCCAATCCTGGGGCTTTAAAATACATATATATGATGCTAACTCCAAAATATATATCTCACGTTGCACATTTCCCCTGAGCTTCAGACATAGATTTAATTGCCCACTAGATATCTTTACTTGGATGTCTAATGGGCATCTCAAACCTGGTATGTCTGAAACAGAATTCTTGACTGTCTTTCTTCAGTGGTACTAAACAGTCACTGAATCTAGAAACCTAGTAGTCATCCTTGGATCCTCTCTTTCTATCATATCCTACATTAAATTTACAAGCAAGTTTGTTTGATATGCTCTCAGAAATATATCTTAAATCCAGTCACTCTTCAGCTCTCCACCTCCAGCCCTCACTAGCTCTCCCCTAGACCACTGCAGATACCTCTTTACCGGTCTCCTTTAAACCACCATTTTCTTTCTTCTGGGCCACTGTAGCAGCCTCTTCCCAGCCTCTCTGCCCAAAGTCCTCCTTATCTTTCTCCTGGACCACTTCAGCACCTCTTTATTGACCTCTTGTCTTTAATCTTGCTTTTTCCCCTTCACTGCGCAATTCAGTCTATTCTCTTCCTAGCAGCCAAAGTGATGTTTTAAACATAAGTCAGATTCCCATCACTTTGCTTGTTGTAAATCTTCTAGTGGTTTTACATTAAAAATTCAAGACAAAATCCAAAGTCCTTACTGCAGACTTCCAAGTTCTACTTCTCATCCAACTTGTAGCTGTTTCACAGATCTCTTTCTTACCACTTGCCCACTCTGTTACACCAGCAATCTTGAAACATAGATATGAAACACAGCCTAGCACACATTAAAGTGATTAATAGACATCTATTAACTAAATCCTGTGTCTTTAGGGTCTGCACAAGGCCTAGCACATCATATTTGGCAAAAATATTTATTAAACCCAAACAAACATTAATATTAAATGGTATGTGAATAAGAACACCTTTGGAGCCAGCCAGACTCAAGGTTACAAAGCCACTTTTAAAGCCCTACTCAAGGATGGTAGACCGTCAAGGTGTATTAATCCATTTTCACACTGCGACAAAGAAATACTTGAAACTGGGTAATTCATAAAGGAAAGAGATTTAATTGACTCACCATGCCACATGCCTGGGGAGGCCTCAGGAAACTTACAATCATGATGGAAGGGGAAGCAGGCATGTCTTACATGGCAGCAGGTGAGAGAGAGACTGTGTGAAGGAGGAACACTATAAAACCATCAGTTCTCATAAGAACTCACTCACTATCATGAGAACAGCATGGGGGAAACCACCCCCATGATCCAATCACCTCCCTCCCTTGACATGTGGGGATTACAGGTCCCTCCCTTGACACATGGGGATTACAATTTGAGATGAGATTTGGGTAGGGACACAGAGCCAAACCATATCACTGGGTAAGTGGGCTTACTCTGAAATCCTAACCCTTGTAGTGTAGGCCCTACTGGAGAATCCTACCCAGGTAAAAATGGTGGAATTGAGTCTTGAACTATGAGAGAGGGAATGAATCTCCTTTATCTAGTCTGATTTTTCATTTTTGTTCTCATAATTAGCATCCTTGCCAAGTAGCACCCACCTTGGGCTTAAACTTCTCCAGTACCTGAAAAGTCACTGACACATTTGCCAAAGTTTTTCCTGCTTTATCAGTTCCCCCAAATTATTTCTTTTCCTTTGACAAAACCAGTGATAAGGCGTTTAGAAAAAAGAAGGGAAGAGAAGGTATTTTCTGAGCATCTATTGTATGCCAGTAACTGTGTTAATTGCTTTACCCGACTTAGCATATTTAATATTCTTAACTACCTGAAAATCCCCAATTAAAGTCTAGAGAGATGATAGGACTTGCCTAAATCTTAATTTGAACTGAGGAAATTTCTCAATTTTGTGTAAAACAACCAACAAAAACACAACAAAACAAATAGAATACCACATAAATGTTAATAGAGTCCCAACAGGAAACTAGATGGCTCACATAATGTAGTTAATGTTCAAGGAGAGTACAAAGCTGAGCCATTTTCAAAGGTGTAAGCAGAGTAGAAGAACTTGAAGCAACAATATTGTACCCAGAGGTTAGAGAACACCTGGAAGCATAAAGAGAAAAGGGAAAGAGGGGCTACCAGGCTCTGTAAGCTGAGGCATCACTTTATATTAATAGCAACTATGACTTTCAACCAAAGGACATAGCCAGCCCTCACTGACCCCCAGTGAGGGAAATGAAGAAATGAATACCCCAACTTTGTTTCTCCCTCCCTCTGATTTTTTGGAGGCACCTCTGATTGGCTGAAATCACAGGTCAAGGCAGTCTATGGATGTGCTCCATACAGGTCAGCCTTGGGGCAGGTGGAAGATAGAGATAATGCAAAAAGTTAGAGAGAGGAATAGGAGAGACAATGGCATATATGCTCCTTACCCACTTAAAGAAGTTCATGGAAAGCTTTAAATAAACTAGAATTTGGATTACATTTCTTTGTCTAAATTGCCATATTGTATGTTTTAATCTGCCAATTCTTGTTTTGTTCACCATAATGCTTGAAACAAAAGATTCTCTTTAAATGATTATTATTTTGAAATTACAGTCCAATTTAATAAAATTATGTGGTTTTTCATATCAACTTTTCTGAAAATTCCTTTTTGGTATTTCATGAACATCCCATAGTTCTTCCAGAGCATTTATATATAGCCTTTTTTAATTGTTTCTCTAAAACAATTAGAATTTCATTATTATATCTGAAATTTTAATATAGTCATTATAATGTCAAAGGAAACTTCTCTGAGACACATTCATATTTTCATATTAATAGAAGTGCTGTTATAATGTTAATAGAAAAATGGGTTTAATCAATTATTTAATTCATTCATTAACTACATACTACCCTAAAACTCAAGGGAATATAAAACAAACAGCTCATTTGAACAACAAAAAAGGATTGTGCTTTGGAAACATTCAAGGTATATTCAATAACTTTAAATAACTGTAATCTAGATTGACTAATTCCATAAAAACAGAAAGAGCATGCCATACAAAAATGACTCAGCTCCTGGAGTCAGACATACAAGGGATAAAGTCCCAGCTCTACAGTTTCTTAGCTGTTTCATTTTGCAGTCTTAAAGTCTCTGAGCCTCAGTTTCTTTGCCTACAGAATGGGTGAATTAATTTGAATCTCATAGGATTGTTTGAGAATTGTGGTAAGTAAAATATGCAAGAATTCTACTACAGTGCTTGACACACTGAAGATGCTCAGGAAATAGGAGGTAGTATCTGTTCATTTTTATTCTCCAATAGGGCTTAAAAGAGATATCCTTGCCTCTCTTTCTACTTAAGGATATCTTTAACATCATCTCTCACTCCAGAGTCTGAAACTAGCCCAAGGCAAGAAGTCCTCTGCTTCTTCCCCTCTGGGCTCTGCCCCATCACTCTTTATTCTCTAAGAAAAAGGCACTCACCAAGCCAAAGTTCCCCATCCCCCAAAGTATTTTTCCAAGTCTTAGCATAGTAAAGGAAGAAGCCAAAGTTTTTTTGATACCTCTAATAGAAAAGAAACCACTCCCAATTCTGTTGCACTCTAAGACCCAAGACAGGGGCAGAGGAGCTAGAGATAGGAAACTTGAAAATGTCAATCCATGAAGAGTAATGACCTTTTCCACATGTTTGGCACAGTCCTTCCCTAAGGAAGTTGGCATTTAAAAAGAAGGCTGGATTTCGGAGCAACAGTAGTTATCATTGCTCCAATTTCAAAAGGTAGAAAACAAGATCAATGTCAAACCAGATTTTGATTAAGAGGAGGGCCATCAAAGCAGATGCCAAGGATGTTAATCTCTAAGATGTGTTCAACATAAGTGAAAGTATAATGAGATGATGATAGAAACTGCATGTAATGGAACTATCCACTATATGTACTTAGAAGTAATGCCTTATAAACTGCTGGGGTAGATGTGATGTAGGAGAGAAGACACCCATGCCTAAGTTACAACAAATTTTTCTAATTGGATGGAGGAAAACGGCAAGCCCTTAGTTTTAGGCTTTCATTTTGCTGAGAGGATTTTACAAATTTGGGGCCAATGCTGAGTGTATCAGTCCATTCTAATGCTGCTAATAAAGACATACCCAAGACTGGGTAACTTATAAAAGAAAGAGGTTTAATGGACTCACCGTTCCACATAGCTGGGAAGGCCTCACAATCATGGTGAAAGGTGAAGAAGGGGCAAAGCCACGTTTTACATGTGGCAGGCAAGAGAGCTTGTACTGGGGAACTCCCATGTATTAAACCATCAGATCTCACAAGACTTATTCACTACCATAAGAACAGTATGGGGGAAACCGCTACCATGATTCAATTATCTCCACCTGGCCCTGCCCTGGACATGTGGGGATTATCACAATTTAAGCTGAGATTTGGGTGGGGACACAGCCAAACCATATCATTCTGCCCTGACCTCTCCCAAATCTTATGTCCTCACATTTCAAAACCAGTCATGCCTTCCAAACAGTCCCCCAAAGTCTTAACTCATTACAACATTAACTTAAAAGTCTATAGTCCAACATCTCATCTGAAACAAGGCAAGTCCCTTCCACCTATGAGCCTGTAAAATCAAAACCAAGTAAGTTACTTCCTAGATACAATGGAGGTACAGGCATTGGGTAAATATACCCATTTTAAATGGGAGAAATTGGCCAAAACAAAGAGGCTGCAGGCCCCATGCAAGTTTGAAATCCAGCAGGGCAGTCAAATCTTAAAGCTCCAAAAAGATTTCTTTTGACCCCATGTCTCACATTCAGGTCATGCTGATGCAAGAGGTGGATTCCCATGGTCTGGGGCAGCTCTGCCCCTGTGGCATTGTAGTGTACAGCCACCGTCCTGGCTGCTTTCATGGGCTGGTGTTGAGTGTCTACAGCTTTTCCAGGAGCATAGTGCAAGCTATTGGTGGATCTACCATTCTGGGGTCTGGAGGATGGTGGCCCTCTTCTCACAGCTCCACTAAGCAGTGTCTCCGTGGGGACTCTGTGTTGGGACTCCAACATTTCTCTTCCTACACTGCCCTAGCAGAGGGTCTCCGTGAGGGTCCTGACCTTGCAGAAAACTTTTGCCTGGACATCCAGGCATTTCCATACATCCTCTGAAATCTAGATGAGGGTCCCAAACCTCAATTCTTGACTTCTGCACACCTGCAGGCTCAACACCACATGGAAGCTGCCAAGGCTTGGGGCTTACACCGTGTGAAGCCAGGGCTGAAGCTGAACCTTGACCCCTTTTAGCCACGGCTGGAGAGGCTGGGACACAGGGCACCAAGTCCCCAGGTAAGAGCAGGTGGGCCCTGGGCCCAGCTCAGCAAACCATTTTTTCCTTCTAGGTTCCCAGGCTTGTGATAGGAGGGGCTGCCATGAAGTTTTCCAACATGCCCTGGAGACATTTTGGCTCCTTGTTATTTATGCAAATTTCTGCAGCTATATTGAATTTCTCCTCAGAAAATTGGTTTTTCTTTTCTACAGCATCATCAGGCTGCAATTTTTCCTAACCTTTATGCTGTGCTTTCCTTTTAAACATAAGCTCCAATTCCAAACTATATCTTTGTGAATACATAAAACTGAATGCTTTTAAGAGCATCCAATCACATGCTTTGCTGCTTAGAAGTTTCTTTCGCTAGATACTCTAAATCATCTCTCTCAAGTTCAAAGTTCCACAGATTTCTAGAGCAAGGGCAAAATGCTGCCAGCCTCTTTGCTAAAGCATAACAAGAGTCACCTTTGCTCCAGTTCCCAACAAGTTCCTCATCTCCATCTGAGACCACCTCAGCCTGGACCTCATTGTCCATATCACTATCAGCATTTTGGCCAAAGCCATTCAGCAGTCTCTAGGAAGTTCCAAATTTCCCCACATCTTCCTGTCTTCTGAGCCCTCCAAGTCTCTAGGAAGTTCCAAACTTTCCCACATTTTCCTATTTTCTGAGCCCTCCAAACTGTTCCAGTCTCTGCCTGTTACCCAGTTCCAAAGTCACCTCCACATTTTCAGGTATCTTTAGAGCAGCACTCCACTCTACCATTACCAATTTTCTGTATTAGTTCATTCTCATGCTGCTAATAAAGACATGCCTGAGACTGAGTAATTTATAAAGGAAAGAGGTTTAAATAAGTCACAGTTCCACATGGCTGCTGAGGCCTCATGATTATGGCAGAGGGTGAAGGAGGAGCAAAGGTACATCTTACATTACAGCAGGCAAGAGTGCTTGTTCAGGGGAGCTCCAATTTATAAAACTGTCAGATCTCATGAGACTTATTGACTGCCATGAGAACAGTATGGGAGAAACCACCCCCATGATTCAATTATTTCCACCTGGCCCTGCCATTGACACATGGGGATTATTACAATTCAAGGTGAGATTTGGGTGGGGACAGAGCCAAACTATATCACTGAGTTTTTCAAGATAACAGAACAGAAACCATGTCTGGTAACCTGGGATCTTCCTTTTGGCCTCTTCCCTCCTGCAGCACTCAGACTCTTCTCTAGACCAAACTATTCACAAAAATACATTAAAAAACATCAGATTAGAGGGGTTCCAAATCAATGATTGGCTTGAGAGAGCCACACACCTTGGTCTGAGCTTTACAGCAATTAAGTGATGGGTCTGAGTCCATCATTTTCTCCCTTTTGACTCCAAATTCTAAGTTCTCTTCACTTACCTACTATGAATTTCAAGGTGTGATGGTTTAATTTTGTTGTTGTTGTTGTTAATTTGACTGAGCCAAGGGATGCTGACAGCTAGTGAAACATTATTTCTGGGTGTATTTGTCAGGGTATTTTCATAAGAGATTAGCATTTGAATTGGTAGACTGAGTAAAAAAAAATAACCTATGCAGGTGGACATCATGGCATCTGTTGAGGATGTAAATAAAACAAAAAAGCAGGAGAGCAAATTTGCTGTCTCTGCTTGAGCTGAAACATCCATCTCCTCCTGCCTTGGACATTGGCATTCCTGGTTCTTAGCTCACGGATTTAGACCGGGACTTACATCATCATCATCATCATCATCATCATCATCATCATCATCATCATCATCATCCTCTTGCCCCCATTCTCAGGCCTTTGGACTTACACTGGGATTTATACACTTGGCTCTCCTGGTTCTGAGGCCTTTTGTGTTGGACTGAATTACATCGCCAGCTTTCTTGGTTCTCTAGCTTGCAGGTAGCAGCTTGTGGGACTTCTTGGACTTCACAATCATATGAGCCAATTACTATAAAAATATCTGTCTAGGAGTTGGGTCAAGATGGTGGACTACAAGCAGCTCATGTGTGCTGTTCTCATGGAGAGGAAACAAAAGGAAACAAAAGGGCTAATGAGCATTGATTCTGCAGAGCAATCATCTGAGAAACCATGTCGGGATCCATCAAGCGGCAGGGGGGCATAGAGAGCAGAGAGTAGTGAATCTGGGTACCAGACTGTCTGGGCTCAGTGCTGAGACAGGAAAAGTTATCCAACAGGAGAAAGGGTGAGAAAGTGAGGGCCCCCTGGGGGATTCATACTCTCCACAGGGACCTATGCAAGATTAAAAATGGGAGACCCTTTCTAGCTCCCCTGTTTCCCCCCACCACACTTCTATACTGAGGCACAGAGCCACCTGGACATTTTGTGGGGGCAACTCTTGAGTCCAAGGGGACCTCTACTCATCTTGGGCCCCAGAGCAGATGAGCATTGGTGTCATCGCCCCAGTAGAGGCCACAGTCATAGTAAGATTAGAGCAAGATTGCTCCACCACTTTGTTAGACAAGGTTTGGTGCCAGCCTCCAGCCCAGTGGTCTCATTTCTGTCTGAACTCAGGCAGTGGCTGCAGACTCCTATTGTCCTGGGAAGCACCTGGAAAAGGCAGGTGACCACCCCCTACTCCAACCACTGGTAGCCAGGTGGCGACAGGCAATACCTGCTAGAGCTTCTAGCCCACTGGTCCTACTTCTGTGTGAATTCAGCCAGTGGTCTGAGCCTCTTGTTGCCCTGAGAAATACTCAGACAATAGGGTAGGCAACCTCGCCCATTCCCATTGCTGGTAGCCAGACTGGCAACACCTGCTACAGCTTCCAGTCCAGCGGTCTTACTTCTGGCTGGACTCAGCTGGCAGCTGCAGCCTCCTTTTTTTCCCAGGAAAGCAGGAGGGGTGACCTCAACCACCCCTGCTGCTGGTAGCCAGGTGGGCAATGTCTTCTAGAACTTCCAGCTCAGTGGCCCCACTTCTGTGTAAACTCAGCTGAAGTTTACAGCCTCCTGTTGTCCTAGGAAACACCTGGACAACAGAGCAGACAACCCCACCCATCCTGCCACTGGTACCCAGGCAAGCTACATCTGCTAGAGCTTCCACCCAAGCAGTCCTACTTCTGCTTGAATTTGCCAATGGGTGCAGGCTCCCATTGCTGCAGAAACACCTAGACAGCAGAGTGGGCAACTCCACTCACCCTTGCCTCTTGTAGCCAGATGGACCACACCTGCTAGAGCTTCCAGCCCAGTGGTCCTGCCTCTGCCTGAACTCTGTGGGAAGGCACATCTCCGAATTCCCCCAGGAAGAACTCAGACAGCAGATTAGGGCTGACCCAGCAAAGATGCAGCCTGCCTGCCAACTGTAGCCCTTGCCTGAGGGAGCCCCATGGACCAGAACACCCAAACAAAGAAATGCAAGCATGAAGACAGTAATTAGTGGAAGTTCCTTCAAGGCCCAGGAGTGGTCTAGAATTAAGGCCAATCAACTGAACCCCACCTTATACCACAATCAAATTACCAAATCACCAAGGGCATCAGAGAAGGTAAAAGAAAAAAAAAAGAAAAAAGCCAAAAAACCCACCCACCACCACCAACAAAAAAACACACACCCAAAGAACAGCAACTTCAAATACTGAGGGAACATCAGCCCACGCAGATGAGAAAGAACTAGTGCAAGAGCTCTGACAAGTCAAAGAGCCAGAGTGTCTTCTTACCTCCAAACAACTGCACCAGTTCTCCAGCAATGGTTCTTAATGAGGCTGAAATGGCTGAAATGTCAGAAATAGAATTCAGAATATGGATAGGAATGAAGATCATCAACATTAAAGAGAAAGTTGAAACCCAATCCAAAATATCTAAGGACTACAATAAAATGACATAACAGATAAAAGATGAAATGGTCATTTTAAGAAAGAACTAAAGTGAAGTCATAAAGCTGAAAAACTCACTTCAGAATTTCATAATACAATTGCATGTACTCGCAGAACTGACCATGCTGAGGAAAGAATCTCAGAGCTCACAGACTGGTTCTCCAAAATAACTCAGTCAGACAAAATTGAGAAAAATCAATAAAGAAGAATGAATAAAACATCTTAGAAATATACGATTACATAAAGAGACAAATGTATAACTCACTGACATATCCGAAAGAGAGGGAGAAAAATCAAGTAACTTGGAAAACATATTTGAGGATATCATTCACAAAAATTTCCCTAACCTCACTAGGCAGGCCAACATTCAAATCCAGGAAATGCAGAAAACCCTTGTGATATACTATACAAGACGACCATCCCTAAGACACATAGTCATCAGATTCTCCAAGGTCAAAATGAAAGAAAGAATGTTAAAGGCAGCTAGAGAGAAGGGGCAGGTCACCTACAAAGGGAACCTCACCAGGCTAACAGAGGACCTTTCAGCAAAAACTGTACAAGCCAGAAGAGATTGAGGGTCTCTATTCAACATTCTTAAAGAAAATAAATTCTACTTAAGAATTTTATATCCAGCCAAACTCAGCTTCATAATGGAAAAATACGGTCTTTTTCTGATAGGCAAATAGTAAGACAATTGATTACCATCCAATTTGCCTTACAAGAGGTCCTTAAGGGAGTGCTAAATATGGAAAGGAAAGACTGTTCCTGGCCACCACAAAAACACACTTAAGTATATAGAGCATTGACACTGTAAAGCAACCACACAATCAAGTATTCACAATAACTAGCTAACAATATGATGACAGGATAAAACCTGCACATATCAATGTTAACCTTGAATGTAAATGGGCTAAATACCTCAATTAAAAGGCACAGAGTTGCGAGTTGCATAATGAACTCCCAACTGTATGCTGTCTTAAAAGCAAAACAAAACAAAAAATCCTATCTCATATGCCATAACATCCATAGGCTAAAAGTAAAAGGATGAAGGAAAATCTATCAAGCAAACAGAAAACAGAAAAAAGCAGGAGGCGCTATTCTAATTTTAGGCCAAAAAAAAAAAAAAAAGGATTTTCAACCAACAATGAGTAAAAAAGACAAAAAAGGGCATTACATAGTGGTAAAAAATTTAATTCAACAAGAAGTTCTAGCTATACTAAAAATATATACACCCAACACAGGAGTACCCTGATTCATAAAGCAAGTTCTTAGAGACCTACAAAGAGACTTAGCTAATCATACAATAATAGTAGGAGATGTCAACATCCCATTGACAGTATTAGACAGATCATCAAGGCAGAAAATGAACAAAGATATTCAGGACCTGAACTCAACATTTGACTAAATGGGCCTAACAGACACCTACAGAACTTTCCAACCAAAACAACAGAATACACATTTTTCTCACATACCTCATGGCACATATTCTAAAATTGACCTCACAATTTGGCATAAAATAATCCTCAGCAAATTTAAAAAAATCAAAATCACACCAAACACACTCTCGAATATCAGCACAATAAAAATAGAAATCAATACTAAAAGAATTTCTCAAAACCATACAATTACATAAAAATTAAACAACCTGCTCTTGATTGACTTTTGGGTAAACTATGAAACTAAGACAGAAATCAAGAAATTCTTGGAAACTAATGAGTACCAAGACACAACATCTCAGAATCTCTGGGACACAGCTAAAACAGTATTAAGAGAGAAGTTTATAGCACCAAATGCTCACACCAAAAAGTTAGAAAGATCTTAAATTAACCACCTAATATCACCTCTATAGGAACTAAAGAAACAAGAGGAAACCAAACCTGAAGCAAGCAGAAGACAAGAAATAACCAAATTCAGAGCTGAATTGAAGGAAATTAAGATGGAAAAAAAAACATTCAAAAGATCAATGGATACAGGAGTTGGTATGTTGAAAGAAGAAATAAGATTGATAGACTGCTAGCTAGACTAATAAAGAAAAAAGATATCCAACTAAATTCAATCAGAAATGACAAAGGAAACATTACCACTGACCTTGCAGAAATACAAAAAACCTCAGAAACTACTATGAACACCTCTGTGCACACAAGCTAGAACATCTACAATAAATGATTACATTTTTGAAATGTCTATACAAGACTGAACAAGGAAGAAACTGAATCTCTGAACAGAACAACAATGAGTTCTGAAATTGAATCAGTAATAAAAAGTCTACCAACCAGAAAAAGCCTAGGACCAGATGGAAGCACAGCCAAATTCTGCCAGATGTATAAAGAAAAACTGGTACAATTCCTACTGAAACTATTCCAAAAAATTGGGGAGGAGAGACTCCTATCTAACTCATTCTATGAGGCCAGCATCATCCTGGCCACCAAAACTTGGCAGAGACACACACACACAAAATAAAACTTCAGGCCAGTATCCTTGATGAACACTGATGCAAAAATCCTCAGCAAAATACTAGCAAACCAAGACCAGCAGCACATCAAAAAGCTAATATGCCATGATCAAGCAGGCTTTATCCCTAGGATGCAAGGTTGGTTCAACATTGCAAATCAATTAATATGATTCACCACGTGAACAGGAGTCAAAAACTATATCATCTCAATAGATGCAGAAAAGGCTTTTGATAAAAATCAACATGGCTTCATGTTAAAAATCCTCAACAAAATAGGCACTGAAGGAACATACCTCAAAATAATGACATCCATCTATGACAAACCTACAGCCAACATACTGAATGGGCAAAAGCTGGAAGCATTCTCTTTGAGAACTGGAACAAGATAAGAATGCTCACTCTCACCACTCCTATTTGATATAATACTAGAAGTCCTAGCCAGAGCAATCAGGCAAGAGAACAAAATAAAAGGCATCCAAATAGAAAGAGAGGAAGTCAGACTATCCCCGTTTGCAGACTATGTAATTCTATACCTAGAAAACCCTATAATCTCTTTCCAAAAGCTCCTAGATCTGACAAACAACCTTAGCAAAGTTTCAGGATGCAAAATCAATGTATAATATTCAGTAGCATTTCTGTACACCAACAATGTCCAAGCTGAGAACCAAATCAAGAATGCAATCCCATTCACAATAGCCACAAAAGAATAAAATACCTAGGAATATAGCTAACCCAGGAGATGAAAGACCTCTGCAATGAGAATTAACAAAACACTGCTCAAAGAAATCGTAGATGATGCAAACAAATGGATGAATATTCCATGCTCATGGATAGGAAGATTCAATATTGTTAAAGTGGACATACTGCCCAATGCAATGTATAGATTCAATGCTATTCCTATCAAACTACCAATGACTTTCTTTGCAGAATTAGAAAAAAGCTATTTTAAAATTCATGTGAAGTCAAAAAAGAGCTCAAATAGCCAAGGCAATCCCAAGCAAAAGGAACAAAGCTGGAGGCATCACGTTACCTGACTTCAAACTATATTCTCACAACCATCTGATCTTTGAAAAAGTTTACAAAAACAAACAATAGGAAAAGGACCCCCATTCAATTAGTGGTGCTGGGATTACTGGCTAGCCATATGCAGAAGATTGAAGCTGGACCTCTTCCTTACACCATATACAAAAATAAACTCAGATGGATTAAAAACTTCAATGTAAAACCTAAACTATAAAACTTCCAGAAGATAACCTAGGAAATATCATTCTGGACCTAGCCCCTGGAAAAGATTTCATGACAAAAATGCCAAAACCAATTATGACAAAAACAAAAACTGACGAACGGGAACAAATTAAAGAGGTTCTGCATAGCAAAGAAAACTCAGCAAAGCAACCAGACAACCTATAGAATGGGAGCAAATATTTGCAAACTATGCATCCAACAAAGGTCTGACATCCAGAATCTATAAGGAGCTTAAACATATTAACAAACAAAAAACAAGCATATTGAAAAATTGGGCAAAGGACATGAAGAAGCACACAAAAAATGCTGAACATCACTAATCATTAGAGAAAGGCAAATAAAAATCACAATAAGACATCATCTCACACCAGTCAGAATAGTTATTATTAAAAAGTCAAAAAATAACAAATTTGGCAAGGTTGCAGAGAAAGGGAAATCCTTATACACTGCTGGTGGAAATGAAAATAGTCAACTACTGTGGAGAGCAGTATGGTGATTTCCCAAAGAACTTAAAAAAGAATTTTAATTCAACCCAGAAATCCTATAATTGGGTATACACCCAAAGGAATATAAGTCATTGTACCATAAAAACACATGCACGCATATGTTTATCTCAGCACTATTCACAATGGCAAAGACAGCGAAGCAACCTAAATGCCCATCAGTGGTAGAGTGGATAAAGAAAATGTGGTACATACACATCATGGAATACTACTCAGTCATAAAAATGAACAAAATGATGTCCTTTGCAGCAACATGGATGGAGCTGGAGGCCATTATCTAAGTATGAAGAAATAACACAGGAACAGAAAACCAAACACCACAGGTCCTCGTTTATAAGTGGGAGCTAAACATTGAGTATATATGGACACAAAGATGAGAACAACAGACACTGGGGCCTACTTGAGGGTGGAGGGTGGGAGAAGGGAGAGGATAGAGAAACTACCTATCTGGTACTGGTACCTGGGTAATGAAATAATCTGTACACCAAACCCCCACAACACACAATTTACCTATATAACAAACCTGCACATGTACCCTTGCACCTAAATAAAAGTTAAAACAAAACAAACAAATGAATAAACATCTATGCATCCTAATGGTCTGTTTCTATGGAGAACTCTGACTCCTACAAAGAGAGTTCAAAATCTTAAGATAAAGGATAATGTTTTAGAGGGTGTAAACTCAGGAAGTGAAGAGAGAAAGACTTAGAAGGCAAGTCCAGAACATGTTTGTTGAGCTAAATTCCTTAGGCCAATAACAGAGCCATCTCTTTATCCAAACATTCTGTTTGTCCTACACTTGGAGTATCTTATTGTTCTCCCTACTTAATAACCTCAACAAACTTGCTTCTACCTTTTCAATTTATTCCTTGAGGCTCATTTTCTGAATCTGACAAAAAAGAATCATATTTTATGGTTATTACAGAGATAAAACCTATGTAAACCATCTAGACTAGTACCTGTGTAATAAATGACGGTTGTAATTATCAATTTTGTTATTGTTTCTCCTTCTACTATCATTATCAGACTATCTTGGAATTTTCTGTTTCATACCTGCCCTTCCCAGCAGACTGTGAGCAACTCAGTGGCATGGGGTCCATATCAGCTCACCTCTGCTTCTTAGCTCTCAGCATAGAGCTTGGTACAGAGAAAATTTTCAAATATTTGTTGAAGGAATGAAAGAGGGAATGGCTTTCTCCTTTTCTGAACACTTTTCTGCCAGGCCCAACTGCTTGCAGTTACTTGAATGGCACTTGAAATTTGCTCTTCAGAGGGCAGTGGTAAAGGGGGTCTTTTGTAAAGATGACCTTTAGGTTTTGGTTCTATTCAGTCGCATTTTCCTTCTTCTCCTTTTATTTCACAGGAAGAGAAACTGGATGAGACATCAAGGGAAAGGATATAAAATCCTGGAGAGCCTAGATGCAATTTGCACCTCCCCAAATTGCCCTGAGGTCCTTAGATTGCAACTAATTATCACCAATAATTAGGGCTGCTCTTCAGAGAGGCAGAAATAGTGTCCTGTCGAGAGCACACCATGTTCCTCAAAGAGGAATTCAAATGGGACAGATGTCAGTCCTCTCCCAGCATCTTTTGCTGATGAGGGGGCTCTAGTCTGCTTCAGTGACTGACCCAGAGACTTACTGCCTGGACTGACAAGATAATAATGACAAAACAACACAATGCATCTTGAAAGTGTTTTGAAATTTTAAAAATACTTTCATAGCCAATATCTTACTAGATTCTCACACCAGTCATATAGTGGAAATAAGATTTATTAATTCATTGTAGACCTACCATGTGCAATTTACTTGGCTAAGCAATAAAAATATAGTAGTAAGCATATCACACAAAATACCTGCCTTTAAATAATTTGAAGATTCATGCATGAGACAGTAAATAAATGTCATTACAGTACAGTGTAAGCAGCACTATAAATAAAAGTATAGGTAACTATGCTAAAAATTATGTTCATGTTGTGTGATTCTGTGACTAGATGACTTGGAGAAGGTAGTATTTGACTGTTACAGCAAATGAAAGTAATGTAATATCTCCAACATAAAAAAAGCAAACAAATTCACAGAAATTAAATAACTTGTTCATGGTTGTATAATAAGTAGAGAGCCAAAACCAAAACCTAGGTTCTTTAACTTCAAATCTCTGGCTTGTTATAAGAAAGCACCTCTATTCAATATACAATTTGCCTCTATAGCTTTCCTAAAAATGTCTATCTAGACTCTGCTTGAATACATTTAGTGACAAAAGCTTACCACTTCATAAGGTAGCTCATTTCATCATAGGATAGAGCTCATCTTTAAAACGTTCTTCTTTAACAGAAACAGCAATGGGGAGGAAATATTGTGTTTAAAGAAAGAAGGGGCTTGGGTATAGTTGTGGATACAGAAAGTGTGACTTTTCACATAGTTTTGTGAGATAGACAGGAAACTAGAGCTCTGGCTAAAATGAAAAGGATGGAATAGGCCAAGAGTTGATACAGATGCAGAGCAACCAGAATTCTCATACAGTGCTGGCAGAAGTCTCAATTGGTAGTACTGGCACTATCTATAAAATAAAACATATGGGCAGTAGGTTGAATACTACCCCCCACTCCCCCTACACCCACCAAACATGTCCACATTCTAATCCCTAGAACCTGGGAATTTTACCTTATATGGCAAAAGGGATTTTGCCAATGTGATTAAATTGAGAATTTTGAGATGGGGATTATCTGATGGATCTGATTTAATCACAAGGGTTCTTTTAAGAGTGAAGGCAATGCATTTTGTCAAAGGCCTTTTCTGCATCTATTGAAATAATCATGTGGTTTTTTTCGTTGGTTCTGTTTATATGCTGGATTACCTTTCTTGATTTGCATATGTTGAACTAGCCTTGCATCCCAGGGATGAAGCCCACTTGATCATGGTGGATAAGCTTTTTGATGTGCTGCTGGATTCGGTTTGCCAGTATTTTATTGAGGATTTTTGCATCGATGTTCATCAGGGATATTGGTCTAAAGTTCTTAAAACTCTCAATAAATTAGGCATTGATGGGACATATCTCAAAATAATAAGAGCTATCTATGACAAACCCACAGCCAATATCATACTGAATGGGCAAAAACTGGAAGCATTCCCATTGAAAACTGGCACAAGACAGGGATGCCTTCTCTCACCATTCCTATTCAACACAGTATTGGAAGTTCTGGCCACGGCAATCAGGCAGGAGAAGGAAATAAAGGGTATTCAGTTAGGAAAAGAGGAAGTCAAATTGTCGCGGTTTGCAGATGACATGATTGTATATCTAGAAAACCCCATCATCTCAGCCCAAAATCTCCTTAAGCTGATAAGCAACTTCAGCACAGTCTCAGGATACAAAATCAATGTACAAATATCACAAGCATTCTTGTACACCAATAATAGACAAACAGAGAGCCAAGTCATGAGTGAACTCCCATTCACAATTGCTTCAAAGAGAATAAAATAACTAGGAATCCAACTTACAAGGGATGTGAAGGACCTCTTCAAGGAGAACTACAAACCACTGCTCAATGAAATAAAAGAGGATACAAACAAATGGAAGAACATTCCATGCTCATGGGTAGGAAGAATCAATATTGTGAAAATGGCCATACTGCCCAAGGTAATTTATAGATTCAATGCCATCCCCATCAAGCTACCAATGACTTTCTTCACAGAATTGGAAAAAACTACTTTAAAGTCCATATGGAACCAAAAAGGAGCCTGCATCGCCAAGCAAATCCTAAGCCAAAAGAACAAAGCTGGAGGCATCACGCTACCTGACCTCAAACTATACTACAAGGCTACAGTAACCAAAACAGTGTGGTATTGATACCAAAACAGAGATATAGACCAATGGAACAGAACAGAGCCCTCAGAAATAATGCCTCATATCTACAACCAACTGATCTTTGACAAACCTGACAAAAATAAGCAATGGGGAAAGGATTCTCTATTTAATAAATGGTGCTGGGAAAACTGGCTAGCCATATGTAGAAAGCTGAAACTGGATCCCTTCCTTACACCTTATACAAAAATCAATTCAAGATGGATTAAAGACTTACATGTTAGACCTAAAACCATAAAAACCCTAGAAGAAAACCTAGGCAATCCCATTCAGGACATAGGCATGGGCAAGAACTTCATGTCTAAAACACTGAAAGCAATGGCAACAAAAGACAAAATTGACAAATGGGATCTAATTAAACTAAAGAGCTTCTGCACAGCAAAAGAAACTACCATCAGAGTGAACAGGCAACCTACAAAATGGGAGAAAATTTTGGCAATCTACTCATCTGACAAAGGGCTAATATCCAGAATCTACAATGAACTCAAACACATTTACAAGAAAAAAAAAACAACCCCATCAAAAAGTGGGCAAAGGATATGAACAGACATTTCTCAAAAGAAGACATTTATGCAGCCAACAGACACATGAAAAAAGGCTCATCATCACTGGCCATCAGAGAAATGCAAATCAAAACCACAATGAGATACCATCTCACACCAGTTAGAATGGCGATCATTAAAAAGTCAGGAAACAATGGTGCTGGAGAGGATGTGGAGATATAGGAACACTTTTACACTGTTGGTGGGACTGTAAACTAGTTCAACCATTGTGGAAGTCAGTGTGGTGATTCCTCAGAGATCTAGAACTAGAAATACCATTTGACCCAGCCATCCCATTACTGGGTATATACCCAAAGGATTATAAATCATGCTGCTATAAAGACACATGCACACGTATGTTTATTGTGGCACTATTCACAATAGCAAAGACTTGGAACCAACCCATATGTCCAACAATGATAGACTGGATTAAGAAAATGTGGCACATATACACCATGGAATACTATGCAGCCATAAAAAATGATGTGTTCATGTCCTTTGTAGGGACATGGATGAAGCTGGAAACTGTCATTCTCAGCAAACTATAGCAAGGACAAAAAACCAAACACCACATGTTCTCACTCATAGGTGGGAATTGAACAATGGGAACAAATGGACACAGGAAGGGAGCATCACACATCGGGGCCTGTTGTGGGATGGGGGGAGGTGGGAGGGATAGCATTAGGGGATATACCTAAGGTTAAATGACGAGTTACTGGGTGCAGCACACCAACATGGCACATGTATACATATATAACAAACCTGCATGTTGTGCACATGTACCCTAAAACTTAAAGTATAATAATAATAAAAAAAAAGAGTGAAGGCAATGCAAAGACAGAAGTGGAGAGAGATTTGAAAATGCTATGCTGCTGGCTCTGAAGATGAAGGAAGGGGACATGAGCCAAAGATTGTAAGGCTAATGTAGCTGGAAATGAAAAGAAAAAAGACTCTCCCCTGGAGAAGGAACTAGCCTTGCCAACAATCTGACTTTAGCTCCACAAGTCGCATTGTAAACTTCTTAGCTTCAGAACTGTAAGAGAATAAAATTGTGGTGTTGTATGCCACTAAGTTTGTATAGCAGCAATAAGAAACTCCAACAATATACGTACTTGATGACCAATTCTACTCCTATATCCCCAACAGAACTGCATACATATGCGTACCAAAAGACATAGAATAATATTCCTACAACACTATTTATAATATACAAAATTAGAAAGTTCCAAAATTCCACCAATAATATAATAGGTAAAATAATTGTGGGAGTAAGTCAGGATAGTCTTAGTGGAAGGGGAGTACAAAGAGGGCTTCTGAGATAATGGTGACCTTGTTTCTCAATCTGGGTGCTGGTTACACTGATGTGCTCAGATCATGAAAATTTATCAGGCTGTACACTTATTATATGTGTACTTTTATGTTTGTCTAATATACTTAATTAAAAAAAATGCAGTGTTCTGATTCACTGATGCACCTGGACTCTCTGGAGGTTACCCATGAAGGTCATAAGACCACTGGGGAAAAGACTAGAAAGACTTTGGCTCTAGACAATTTTTTATTTTTGTGAGATAAGAATCTTACTCTGTTTCCCAGGCCAGTGTGCAGTGGCACAATCTCAGCTCGCTTTACCTCTACCTCCGAGGTTGAAGTTATGCTTGTGCCTCAGCCACCGGAGTAGCTGGGATTACAGGCATGCACCATCACATCTGGCTAATATTTGTATTTTAAGTAGAGACGAGGTTTCACCATGTTGGCCAGGCTGGTCTCAAACTCCTGGCCTCAAGCAATCTGCCCATGATGTCCTCCCTAAGTGCTGCGATTACAGGCATGAGCCACTGTGCCAGCCTCTAGACAATTATTTAATGAGGTAAAAGTCTTTCATTCTGTTACTTAGGCACAGTCCTATTACGGACCACCTGATTCTACAGACATAATATACTACCTAGTTGAAAAATTCAGCTTATGTGATGTAGTGGAGTTATGACATTCCTTCTTCAAGAGAGAGGTAGCTTTGTTGCAGTGGAATGACCGTGGATCTGGGAGGTAAGAGATGTAGGCTTGAACTGTGGCTCTGTTACTTACTGACTTACTGTGGTATAACAAATCACTTCACTCTGAGATCATCTGTAAAATGAAAGGCTATAGGATTAACTACAGTCTGTAAGAAATAAAACTCCCAGCTCCACTCTGTGCCTGGCCTGTAAAGAAAATTGGAGTACATGTGTTGTATCTGAAAAAGGGAGGAAGATTTCACTTAGGAATGCATATAGAGTGGAGGAGATGTAGTTATGTCCCAGCCCTTGCTGTCTGATCAAACTGGACATAGAAGACCCAAGATAGCACTGAGAAAAGTCCCAGAGCCTGATCTGGTTTAGGACAGGGCTGGAGCAGCCTGAGATATGAGAAGAGATGTGATCTGAGGATAGGAAAATGCCAGAAGAGTAACATCCATCATCTCTAAAGGGCAAAAGTGTGGTGCAGCCACAGCAATAGGTCAGGAAGCAGGGATTCTAAGAGGTGTGTAAGAAATAGGGCACTGAGTAGGCTCAGGTAAAGATTTCAGGACACAGACTATGAAGAGCTCTCCAGGGCTAGGAGTTCACTGCCACATGGCACTGGCCTGATGACATGAGGGTGGTCAGAGAGTTTAAAGGGGCACCACTGGACTAGAAAATCTGGACTATTAAGTTTCAGCAGGAAGGCTTCTCTTTAGCTAAACCCTTCACAGGTGAGGCTGGAGTGTGGCGCACACTGCCTTTCTCCCACACGTGATTTTAGGCATTCACAGATTAAATAAAAGTTTAAAAACCTATTTTGATACATGGCGATATGCAATCCAATGGTTTTCTGTTGTATTCTATGGCCTTTCTGCTGTGTCTGTTTTGCTATTGATTTTAATTATGGAATATAATTTCCGGCATGAGGTCTCAAGGCAGCTCCCTCCCATGGGCCAAGCTCTTGCTAGAGCCTCCCAGAGGAAGGCGAATGGGAAAGCAGTATGACTTAGAGCTACGTGCTATTCCTTACAAAGGACACGATGGTTCTTTTCATATAATGTCACTGCTTCGGTCTGATGCTTCTCCACTGTCCCACTAAGCTTGAAGTAGGAATGAAATGTGGGAATAGAAATACTGCTCAGCTGCTGGGCTCATTTCAACAAAAAGCAAAGGAACTTGCAAAGAGGAGCCTGAAACCAGGTATATGGTATGTCCAAACTGTGAGGGAGGACCTCAGTTTACCAAAAGTTCAGGTCTGAAAATAATATTAGCATATGGGACACACACACATTATAACCTCTTGAGGCAAAGTGCATAATTGTAAAAAGTCATGAAGTGTAAATCTGGAGATTGGGTTCTCATTCCAGCTCTGTCACTAACTACCAATAGGACCTTATATAAGCAACTCAACGTATCAGCACTTCAATCTCCTAAGCTGCAAAACAAGATCATTTGATTGAACAATTGCTTCCTCTGTGCCAAGCAGTGTGCTATGTGGTTTCATTGTTTCATTTAATTACCAGAATAACTTTGCCATGAAAACATTATAATCCAAGTACCTTGGGCCATGAACTACTTCTTTTTTGTACTTATCAGTCCATACTATAATTTATTTGTGTAATGACTGCCTGTCACCCTAGATTGTGATACCTTCAGAGCAAAAGTGGGTCTGATTTGATTCTGTATCCCTAGGGTCTAGGACTTGTCAGAGTAAGACACAGGCAAGAAGAAGAGAGGCTGTTAGTGATGAAAGTCAAACTGAAAACTGACTTCACTAAAACACAACCCAGGAGCAGAAAGTCATGAGAAGGCCCCGGGGCTTTGGCTTCTTCTATAACAGAACAGCACATTTCTGTCTGTCTCTTTAATATATGCATACATGCATTCACTCTCTCTTTCTCTCTCTCTCATTCTAGGGTGTGGGCAGGAACAGTCCAGGGTCTGTCAGTCAAGGTCAGTACTAACAGTGTTAGGAACTGGGTACGACTTGAGGGAGCTTGCAGCAGGTCAGATTCTCCATGAAGCAAAAACTGAAGTGGAAATTAGCACTCAGGATGTTTAAGGAACACTCCTGGGTTCAAACCTGCTGAAAGAGGAGAAAGAAGTAGGAGTTGATGAAGGAAAAAGTAAACTGTGATGCAAAACTAAGGGTACCCTTGCTACACCCTTAGGGAGCTCTGGAGCTAGAATGGCTTTTGAGAGCTGTCCTAAGTTGGGCTGAGATAATCAGGCCTTTATACTTCTTCTTATATGAATCAGCCGTTGGATGTAGAGTCCTCAGGAAGGAACACAAAATTGTCTGGGTACCTCTCCGTATATGAAGCAATCTCTGAAGAGGCTTACAGCTGAAGGCTGTCTGCCGAGTACACTCCCAGGAACTGGGGCAATATGTCGTCTTTGAAGGAGAATCTGGATGGTGCATCGTCGTGTCCACCACAGATCTCAAGATCACCAAATCTGGACTGGCAATGGATAAGAGGCATGAGGTTCTGGTAAGACAGGATAGCTAGTGGAGAGGAACAGGTGAACATATGTCAGGGTAGAAGTCAAGTCAGGCAGCAAGGGTCCTGAAGGCTGCATGCCTAGGCCAGGGATTCTAAGTCCAAGTTGGCAATGCCTGAGTCTAGGGAGTCAGGCAATGTTCACAGGGTCAGGCAGGGCTTAACTAACATAGCAGAAACAGTTTTAAAACCAGCAGCTAAGAGGACTCCAGGAAGTAACAGCAAGGAATTGAGAAAGAAGAAAACTACTATTATTATATTAAGTTCCTACTCTGTGCTAGGCATTTTACATAATTTATCTCCTTTCTTTCTAATAACTCCAAGTTAAGATGCTATATTTCACAATGCTGCAGATAAGGATGCTGAGGCTTATAAGACTTCAGTAAGGTGACTTAATCAGTAAATGGTAGGGCTGACATTCAAGTCCAAATTAATGTCTAGGAGGAAAGGACAACTCAGTGAGCCTGGGTTCCAAGGCAGAGTTTCCTGTGTGTATGAGACACTCAACTCCCAGCTGAAAGAAGACTCGGACCTACAGGTTCTGTGACCTTGTGTGAATCATCCATCTATGGGTCTCCAGTTTTTTCTCATGTTTCAAATGAAGAGTGAAATGAATGACTTCTAAGGAACTTTTTAGTTCTTTTTTTTTTTTTTAAATTGAGACAGAGTTTCACTCCATCACCCAGGCTGGAGTGCAGTGGTGTGACCTTGGCTCACTGCAAACTCTGCCTCCCAGGTTCAATCTATTCTTTTTTTTTTTTTAATTATTATTATACTTTAAGTTTTAGGATACATGTGCACAATGTGCAGGTTTGTTACATATGTATCCATGTGCCATGTTGGTGTGCTGCACCCATTAACTCGTCATTTAGCATTAGGTATATCTCCTAATGCTGTCCCTCCCCCTTCCCCCCACCCCACAATAGTCCCAGGAGTGTGATGTTCCCCTTCCTGTGTCCATGTGTTCTCAGTGTTCAATTCCCACTTATCAGTGAGAACATGCGGTGTTTGGTTTTTTGTCCTTGCAATAGTTTGCTGAGAATGATGGTTTCCAGTTTCATCCATGTCCCTACAAAGGACATGAACTCATCATTTTTTATGGCTGCATGGTATTCCATGGTGTATATGTGCCACATTTTCTTAATCCAGTCTATCATTGTTGGACATCTGGGTTGGTTCCAAGTCTTTGCTATTGTGAAAAGTGCCACAATAAACATACGTGTGCATATGTCTTTATAGCAGCATGATTTATAGTCCTTTGGGTATATACCCAGTAATGGGATGGCTGGGTCAAATGGTATTTCTAGTTCTAGATCCCTGAAGAATTGCCACACTGACTTCCACAATGGTTGAACTAGTTTAAAGTCCCACCAACAGTGTAAAAGTGTTCCTATTTCTCCACGTCCTCTCCAGCACCTGTTGTTTCCTGACTTTTTAATGATCACCATTCTAACTGGTGTGAGATGGTATCTCATTGTGGTTTTGATTTGCATTTATCTGATGGCCAGTGATGATGAGCATTTTTGCATGTGTTTTTTGGCTGCATAAATGTCTTCTTTTGAGAAGTGTCTGTTCATGTCCTTTGCCCACTTTTTGATGGGGTTGTTTGTTTTTCTCTTGTAAATGTGCTTGAGTTCATTGTAGATTCTGGATATTAGCCCTTTGTCAGTGGAGTAGGTTGCAAAAATTTTCTCCCATTTTGTAGGTTGCCTGTTCACTCTGATGGTAGTTTCTTTTGCTGTGCAGAAGCTCTTTAGTTTAATTAGATCCCATTTGTCTATTTTGTCTTTTGTTGCCATTGCTTTTGGTGTTTTAGACAGGAAGTCCTTGCCCATGCCTATGTCCTGAATGGTATTGCCTAGGTTTTCTTCTAGGGTTTTTATGGTTTTAGGTCTAACAT
>NW_026652283.1:49670991-49743555 GCF_009828535.3 Hylobates moloch
GCCCACTTGATCATGGTGGATAAGCTTTTTGATGTGCTGCTGGATTCAGTTTGCCAGTATTTTATTGAGGATTTTTGCATCAATGTTCGTCAAGGATATTGGTCTGAAATTCTCTTTTTTGGTTGTGTCTCTGCCAAGCTTTGGTATCAGGATGATGCTGGCCTCATAAAATGTGTTAGGGAGGATTCCCTCTTTTTCTATCGATTGGAATAGTTTCAGAAGGAATGGTACCAGTTCCTCCTTGTACCTCTGGTAGAATTCGGCTGTGAATCCATCAGGTCCTGGACTCTTTTTGGTTGGTAAGCTATTGATTATTGCCACAATTTCAGAGCCTGTTATTGGTCTATTCAGAGATTCAACTTCTTCTTGGTTTAGTATCGGGAGGGTGTATTTGTCGAGAAATTTATCCATTTCTCCTAGATTTTCTAGTTTATTTGCGTAGAGCTGTTTGTAGTATTCTCTGATGGTAGATTGTATTTCTGTGGGATCGGTGGTGATATCCCCTTTATCATTTTTTATTGTGTCTATTTGATTCTTCTCTCTTTTCTTCTTTATTAGTCTTGCTAGCGGTCTATCAATTTTGTTGATCTTTTCAAAAAACCAGCTGCTGGATTCATTAATTTTTTGAAGGGTTTTTTTGTGTCCCTATTTCCTTCAGTTCTGCTCTGATTTTAGTTATTTCTAGCCTTCTGCTTGTTTTTGAATGTGTTTGCTCTTGCTTTTCTAGTTCTTTTAATTGTGATGTTAGGGTGTCAATTTTGGATCTTTCTTGCTTTCTCTTGTGGGCATTTAGTGCTATAAATTTCCCTCTACACACTGCTTTGAATGTGTCCCAGAGATTCTGGTATGTTGTGTCTTTGTTCTCATTGGTTTCAAAGAACATCTTTATTTCTGCCTTCATTTCGTTATGTACCCAGTAGTCATTCAGGAGCAGGTTGTTCAGTTTCCATGTAGTTGAGTGCTTTTGAGTGAGTTTCTTAATCCTGAGTTCTAGTTTGATTGCACTGTGGTCTGAGGGACAGTTTGTTATAATTTCTGTTCTTTTGCATTTGCTGAGGAGAGCTTTACTTCCAACTATGTGGTCAATTTTGGAATAGGTGTGGTGTGGTGCTGAAAAGAATGTATATTCCATTGATTTGGAGTGGAGAGTTCGTAGATGTCTATTAGGTCTCCTTGGTGCAGAGTTGAGTTCAATCCCTGGGTATCCTTGTTAACTTTCTGTCTCGTTGATCTGTCTAATGTTGACAGTGGGATGCTAAAGTCTCCCATTATTATTGTGTAGGAGTCTCGTTCTCTTTGTAGGCCACTCAGGACTTGCTTTATGAATCTGGGTGCTCCTGTATTGGGTGCATATATATTTAGGATAGTTAGGTCTTCTTGTTGAATTGATCCCTTTACCATTATGTAATGGCCTTCTTTGTCTCTTTTGATCTTTGTTGGTTTAAAGTCTATTTTATCAGAGACTAAGATTGCAACCCCTGCCTTTTTTTGTTTTCCATTTGCTTGGTAGATCTTCCTCCATCTCTTTATTTTGAGTCTATATGTGTCTCTGCACGTGAGATGGGTTTCCTGAATACAGCACACTGATGAGTCTTGACTCCTTATCGAATTTGCCAGTCTGTGTCTTTTAATTGGAGCATTTAGCCTGTTTACATTTAAAGTTAATATTGTTATGTGTGAATTTGATCCTGTCATTATGATGTTAGCTCGTTATCTTCCTTGTTAGTTGATGCAGTTTCTTCCTAGCATGGATGGTCTTTACAATTTGGCATGTTTTTGCAGTGGCTGGTACCGGTTGTTCCTTTCCATGTTTAGTGCTTCCTTCAGGAGCTCTTTTAGGGCAGGCCTGGTGGTGACAAAATCTCTCAGCATTTGCTTGTCTGTAAAGGATTTTATTTCTCCTTCATGTATGAAGCTTAGTTTGGCTGGATATGAAATTCTGGGTTGAAAATTCTTTTCTTTAAGAATGTTGAATATCGGCCCCCACTCTCTTCTGGCTTGTAGAGTTTCTGCTGAGAGATCAGCTGTTAGTCTGATGGGCTTCCCTTTGTGGGTAACCCGACCTTTCTCTCTGGCCACCCTTAACATTTTTTCCTTCATTTCAACTTTGGTGAAGCTGACAATTATGTGTCTTGGGGTTGCTCTTCTCGAGGACTATCTTTGTGGCATTCTCTGTATTTCCTGAGTCTGAATGTTGGCCTGCCTTGCTAGATTGGGGAAGTTCTCCTGGATAATATCTTGCAGAGTGTTTTCCAACTTGGTTCCATTCTCCCCGTCACTTTCAGGTCCATCAATCAGACGTAGGTTTGGTCTTTTCACATAGTCCCATATTTCTTGGAGGCTTTGTTCATTTCTTTTTATTCTTTTTTCTCTAAACTTCCCTTCTTGGTTCATTTCATTCATTTCATCTTCCATCACTGATACCCTTTCTTCCAGTTGGTCACATCGGCTACTGAGGCTTCTGTATTCTTCACGTAGTTCTCAAAACTTGGCTTTCAGCTCCATCAGCTCCTTTAAGCACTTCTCTGCATTGGTCATTTTAGTTATCCATTCGTCTAATTTTTTTTCAAAGTTTTTAACTTCTTTGCTGTTGGTTTGAATTTCCTCCTGTAGCTCAGAGTAGTTTGATCATCTGAAGCCTTCTTCTCTCAACTCGTCAAAGTCATTCTCCGTCCAGCTGTCTTCCATTGCTGGTGAGGAACTGCATTCCTTTGGAGGAAGAGAGGCGCTCTGCTTTTTAGAGTTTCCAGTTTTTCTGCTCTGTTTTCTCCCCATCTTTGTATTTTTTTCTACTTTTGGTCTTTGATGATGGTGATGTACAGATGGGTTTTTGGTGTGGGTGTCCTTTCTGTTTGTTAGTTTTCCTTCTACCAGACAGGACCCTCAGCTGCAGGTCTGTTGGAGTTTGCTAGAGGTCCACTCCAGACCCTGTTTGCCTGGGTGTCAGCAGCGGTGGCTCCAGAACAGCAGATTTTCGTGAACTGCAATTTCAGCTGTCTGATCATTCCTCTGGAAGTTTTGTCTCAGAGGAGTACCCGGCCGAGTGAGGTGTCAGTCTGTCCCTACTGGGGGGTGCCTCCCAGTTCGGCTGCTCGGGGGTCAGGGACCCACTTTAGGAGGCAGTCTGCCCATTCTCAGATCTCCAGATGTGTTCTGGGAGAACCACTACTCTCTTCAAAGCTGTCAGACAGGGACATTTAAGCCTGCAGAGGTTACTGCTGACTTTTTGTTTGTCTGTGCCCTGCCCCCAGAGATGGAGCCTACAGATGCAGGCAGGCCTCCTTGAGCTGTGGTGGGCTCCACCCAGTTTGAGCTTCCTGGCTGCTTTGTTTACCTAAGCAAGCCTGGGCAATGGTGGGCGCCCCTCCCCCAGCCTCACTGCCACCTTGCAGTTTGATCTCAGACTGCTGTGCTAGCAATCAGCAAGACTCCATGGGCGTAGGACCCTCCGAGCCAGGTGCGGGACACAATCTCCTGGTGTGCCATTTTCCAAGCCCGTTGGAAAAGCACAGTATTAGTGTGGGAGTGACCCGATTTTCCAGGTGCCATCTGTCACCCCTTTCTTCGACTAGGAAAGGGAACTCTCTGACCCCTTGCGCTTCCCGAGTGAGACAATGCCTCGCCCTGCTTCGGCTTGGCTCACGCACGGTGTGCTAAACCGACTGTCCTTCACCCACTGTTTGGCACTCCCTAGTGAGACGAACCCGGTACCTCAGATGGAAATGCAGAAATCACCCGTCTTCTGCATCACTCACGCTGGGAGCTGTAGACCGAAGCTATTTGGCCTATTTGGCCATCCTGGCTCCACCCCCTGGTTCAATCTATTCTTGTGTCTCAGCCTCCTGAGGAGCTGAATTACAGTTGTGCGGCAGCACCCCCAGCTAATTTTTTGTATTTTTAATAGAGGCAAGGTTTCTCCATGTTGGCTAGGCTGGTGTGGAACTCCTGACCTCAAGTGATCCGCCTGATTGGCCCCCCAAAGTGCTGGGATTACAGGCGTGAGCTACCATGCCTGGCCTAAAGAATGTTTTAGTTCTAAACATCTATATATGTGAACCTAACACATGGTTCTAAATAAGAATACTCTATATAGAATAATGACTAACAGCATGAATTCTGGAGTCAGAGGGATCTGTGTTTAAATCCTTACTCTTTGACGGTGTGAAATTTAGTAGGGGTGTGGGTGGGTGGCACATGCATAAGTGTGTGTGTATTGATTTGTGTCTGTGTTTGAGGTGTGATATTTTAAAAACATCCAGAAAATTATGAGAGAAATAGAGTTCAGAGGGTGTTCTGTTCCATTTTCAATCTAGGGGTTATAAAATTGACTGCCTCTAGGCTGCCCGATAGCAATTTGATTCCTATGGGATATGAACAAAAATTAGGAAGTCCTATGTTCCCCCATGAGAGGACACAGAAGTTAGCTGAGAATCTGGCTGGGAGCTTACTAGTGAGAAGTCCTCATGTCAGGGAGAGACTACCTGATATAGATCACAGACAAGAGAAAATATGAGACCAGAAAGGACTTCTAGGCCACGATCAACTGAGAGAGGGAGAGAGAGAGAGAGAGAGAGAGGGAGAGAGAGAGAGAGAGAGAGAAGAGAGACACAGCACCAGCAGTAGGTTTTAGCAGCAGATACCCTTAGACGGCCAAACACAGAGCTTGTACACCTCATTGGTCTCCTATCTGAGGAACAATCCAGATCAGCCATTCCACAACTAAGATCAAAGAGAATCCAGAGACCATCTTGTGGATCCAAAATTCCAATGGCCACCTTCTTCTCACAAGGTCAGTACTATCAGACACTATTTTAGAGTGGAGGAGGAGAGCGGGAAGGGGAAGTAAAAATCCGAGAGATCAGGCAATTTTACCTAAAGAGCAATATATCAATATAAAGGGGTGGTTTAATTATGGCACAGGACCAAGTCTACTGGTTTGAAATAAAAGTTTTGTTATTGTTATTTATTTTCAAGCTTCCCAGCACGTGGGGACTCCTGAGGAAGACCAGAGCTGTTTTACAGAGAGGAAAATACCATATTTTGTCTGTGTCCTGTGAGTAAAATTTCTGGACTCACTATTTATAAAATATTAACATATGATTTGATGTTACAATTTTACAGTGTTAGACTTCATGTATCTCTAATGTGAATATAGTTATTGACACATAATAGGATCTTAGTATTTATTGAATCAGTCTAATGAATAAATGAATAATCCATTTTGAAAAGTCAGCCTCATAACACCCTTGTGAAGTAGATAGTAGTATAATATCCATTGAAAATCTAGGCTCAGAAAGGTTAACTGAGTTGTGACAAGCCATATACAGCATATACATTTGCATTGGTGTTTGAACTTGGGTCTCTTGACTCCAAGGCCATTTCCTGGTTCCACTTTCACTTGTTCTCACTTCAATCTCATGCCAGCCACAAACCCACCAGTAAGACGCTGAAGGACAAAGAGAGATTTTTGTAAGGCCCATTCTAGGCCTAGGGTCCTGTCCACTGACTCATGATTCAGATTCCTATTCTGTCATGAGGCATCTGTGGTTAGCAGTTCTCACATACTCATGTCTGATATAAATTTCTACATAGCTCAGCTTAAGAATGCATAAACCACTTCCCTGGTACAGACTTCCTGCTCACACAGTAAAAGCCAATCTCCCTCAGCATTTTCAGCCCCTGTTAGTGCTTACCAAATAGTTTCTGTCTTTGGGACCCCAGATTGAGAATTTGGGATTAGAGTCTACTGCTAGAGGCTTATTGTTTTTGTCTTCCTGCTTATAGCAAAATTTTTGCAAAGTTGAGACAGGTCCCTTAACCCAGGACTCTCAAGATGATGCAAGCACAGTTCTGCAAACATTTCCAGAGAGGTCAGAGGGTCAAAGGTTAGACTGAAGCCCAGGCTAAAGGATTAGATTATGAACAGGGTGCGCATAAGTAAAGGCTTGAGAACAGTTTTGAAAAGTGAAAATTTAGAATGTTAAAGCTGTCAAAGACCTAATAAAAACACCTGATACAACTGTGCAGAAGGGGAAACTGCAGCCCAAAATGCACGAGACTGCCCATGGTCACACAGGCTGAAGTTCTATGACATGCTGGATTCGCCTTTGAAGAGTCAAGCTTCTGACTTCTCCACCCCCTGCTCCTAATCTCACATCTCTCTGTTCATTTCCTAGCAGAAGTCTCTTCCCCTAGGATGCTCCCTCCAAATCCTTATGGAATAGATAACTGGTACTTGTGTTACTAAGAAGATTCTACACAATCCACTTCAAAACCTAGGGAAATTTGGATACAGAGACTTTAAGCTACTTGCTAATGGTCATCTAGAAAAACATGTTCTGTTTGACTGATATCCTTCTGACTTCTGATCTCCAAACCCCAAAATCTCTGTCTTTCATCTATGTATCATGCATATTCATCATAATCCCCCCTTTCCAGTGAAACAAAACTGTGTTGACTCTTTATTACTTACACAAAAAAGTTCTGATTTTCACATTCAAATCCCTTAATGATCGGGTCCCAAACTAATCTGTGCACTCACCATTCCACCGACTCATGTTCAGCCTATTTGGAGGTTCCTTGCCGTGTTAGGAACATGCTATGCATGAGCACACCTCCAAACTATGGCTCATCCTGATCTCTCCAACCTCTCTGACTTAAGCATCTTCTCCCTCCTTCTTCACCTGCTAAATAGTTCTCATTCTTCAAGGCTAAGCTCGAATGGTTCCTCCTCTGGGAGGCATTTCTGAGTCATGATAGAATTTAACATTCATTCCTTTGTGTCTCCGTATCACCCTGTACCTGGATTATGGCATTTTAAGTCATATTTTAATTTTACAGTAATGTATGTGAATCCCACAGTTGACTGAATCTCCTTGAGGGAAGGATATGATTCATTTTTATAAAAGGAATGAACATTATCATACATTAAATAGAGAAGCAGGTATAATTATTTTTTTCAGAGATTAGAAAAGCGGAGAAAAGCACGAGGATGTAGAAGATGCTTTAATATTTATTCCCCTTTCCCCTTCATTTAATACTGACACTAACTTCTTGGATCCTTATTTCCATTTTACCACGGAAGAAGGGGAGATCAGATAATTTAAGTAATTTTCCCAAGGTTACAGAGCTTAACCTTGGGAGATCTGGGATTCTATTAAGTTCTTCTGAATCCAAGTTCAAGGGCTCTTTCTACTGTAGTTCTGTTGCCTCTCATGCACTCAGCCCAGATCCAAGCCATAGAAAGAAAGCTCAGAACTCCAAATGCCCTCTCCTATAATACATCACTCTAGGCATGAACGGGCTCCAGGAGGCACTATAGGTCTGAGAACAGTTTTTATACTTTTGAAGTGACCAAATAGTCACCTGTAAATATGGCTGAGATTATTTTATTATCTGCATAGAAAAGGCACCACAGACTGCCGTTTACCAATTCTTCTTTCCTCCCACACAAGAATCCTCCTAGAGCTGGGAGATATCACATTTCTTATGCGAAAAATGGGCTATCTAACAGCAATCTGAATTTCAATCTCTAGCCTAAACCTTCTGCTTCAAACCAGTACTAAATATTTTGCTGATATGGATTTGTTATTTTAAGTGGAATGCATTATACCAGACTCACAGCAGACATTATGCAGTTATTTCTTTATTTTAGGCATTGACATTAAGAGTATAGCTCTCTACTATGCACTGAATGGCTTAATGTAAGCAAGTGCTGCCAAGTGGGAGGACAGGCATGGCTTTTGCAGACATTCCCTGGATGGAGAGAATGCAGTGAAATGGAACTGTAGAATTATGTTCCCAAGAACCAGACCCAAGAAGCTCTCTCAAGCACAATGTTTGCGAACAGCAAGAAACAACAGGACACAGGGATTATTTAAGAGGTCTCTGAGAGCCTGTAGGATCATAGAACTGTCACTTGGAAGGGTTCTTAGAGATCTGTCCATGCCCCACCTGTTAGAGGTGGGGAAAGCGCGTTACAGAGAGAAGAGACAGCGTACCTAACACTACACAGTGAGCTGGTGGAGAGTTAGGACTGGAATAAGGATATGCTGATATCCTGGTCCCAATACCATCCACTTTGCATTATTCTTCAGGAAAAAATATGGGAGCATCTAAGCATAATATTAATGAGTGCAAGCTTTAGAGTAATTGGGACCTGTGTCTGCATTCTGTGTAACTCAGTAGCTGTGTGACATAGTAGCTGTGTAATTATGAGAATTTTCCTCAATCTTGCTGAGCTTCAGTTCCCTTATCTGCAAAATGAAGTAATAAGAATAGCTACTTCATAAGAGTACCTAATTCATACAATTAATGTGAGGATAAAACGTGCAAATGTATGGAAAACTCTTAGCACAGTGTCTGACACAATAAATTCTCAATAAATGTTCCTTTTTTGGTGATAATCCGATTGCTACTACATTCTTTTTCATCTCTTGATTAACTCCAAGGGCAAAATTAGAAGTACTGACTAAACTTTTTATAGAAAGGACAAAGGAATACAAAAACGCCTTTAAAATAGAAGAAGGAGCTAATACCATTTCGTAAGTGAGACAAGGTTAATGTAACTTGAAAACATATCTTTTATAGCCTTATCTAGGAGTTCAGTTTACCTAACTACAGTAGATTCAAAATATCTCTTTCTTTGGTGATGGGCCCCAGTGCTGGCTGGTTGTTCTCCAAGCAATTCTGAAAGATTAGAGAACTACACCACATTCCAGATATATCCATAATGGGTAGTGAATGTTTCTAGTTAATTCTCTCTTGATACTGTCTTTACCAAAAGGGTTTTACCTTGCTTAAATCACACATACATACCTCACATGTGCTTCTCACTCCAATCATCAGCAGAAACAACACTGAGTTCAAGAATACACATTTTTATTTGTCTTTGTATACCAGGACCCAGGGCCAACTTCTGAGTATGTTCGTTTTGAATTTCAGTGAAGGGTGTTCTCATATGTTTGTCCTAAAAGGAGCAGTGTGGAAGATACTGCTTGGATGGCTACTGAATTCCCAGTGATTCTGCGTTCCTTGGAAATGGGCCTAATATCCAGGGGTAGGCACATGGCTGTGTCTGTCCAATATGATCCTGCCCTAGGCATAGTTCACTGAACCATAAGTCAATATCTGACCTAAGCAAGGACCCATTCCTTCTCTGAGAAATTTAAAACTGGAAATGGAGAGACAAGACTAGTTTTGTTGACACTGAGTCATATTCATGTTAATATCTGAGTAGGCATTCCATGAATTTCTACTGCTAAGGTTCCACAAGGAGTGCCTGAAGGATTTACCCAAGGCTTTGTTCCTCAACTATCCTTATATTCTGTGAAAGACCTTAATATCCTTCCAATATTATTGTCTCATTTTGTTGTTGTCTTTTATTTATAACCAAGAACAACTTTACTAACAAAAGCGGGGTAGAAAATTATCTTTTAATGGTTAACACCACTTCTTCTTGAAAAGGGAACTTCCCTTTTTCGGAAAAATAGTATGATAAGCTACTTGCGGATAGAAAATGAAATCCTAAGATCATGAGGTTCAACTGACAAAGAAACAAAAGGTGAAGTTTCTGTAGTTTATAAGAAATAAACAGGAATTTATAGATGGAACAAGCAGAGAAGAAAGGAAAGTGGGAGAAATGAATTAAAATATATACAGACAGTCTTCAATTTATGATGAATCGAACTGATGGTCTTCAGCTGTGTACTTCAATAATTAGTACTCATATAGCCATTCCATATTTTTACTTTCAGTACTGTATTTAATAAATTACATGAGATATTCAAAACTTTAGTATAAAATAGGCTTTGAGTTAGATGATTTTGCCCAACTGTAAGCACATTTAAGGTAGGCAAGGCTAAGTTATAATGTTTGGTAGGTTAGATATATTAAATGTATTTTCAATGTAATGATATTTTCAACTTACAATAGGTTTATGGGGATGTAACATCATTTTTAAGTAGAGGAGTTAGGAGTATCTGTATAAGGATTAGGATATGGAGAAGATGAAGCCCAAAATAATATAAATGGTTAAAGATGTCTTAAGAACAGGTGTGACTAAAATTAAAGTTTAATGTTGTTTGCATTGCTGTAACATAAAGTCCTTCCATCTCCCCAAATCTTCAGGAAAGTCTGTTCTACACATAAAGACTTCATATAGTGGATTAACTGTCTGTGTGTATATATGCCTGTGGGCATGTATGAATGTGTGTGTGAGAGAGAGAGAGAGAGAGAATATTTACATGTATCCAGGAGAAGGGCTGAATTCCTTGCCTGGGTCAATAAGAACATTATATGCAGGATAGGAGGATGGTCAATAAACTGACCTAATACAGGCAGCTATGAGCCAATAATATTCAGGATACAAAAATTTACCCCAACCCACAAAAACCTCTGGGAGAGATTGGAAGGGATATAGAGCTCCCAGTACCCATAGGGTGGGGGCTTTGTGCTAATATTACTTGAATCTTTGACAAACAAACCTAAAAACCCACTTCAGGTGACATCTAATTTACAGAGCCTATTTGGACAAGTGACCTTGGCAAGTCATCTCTCTCTCTGCTGCAGATCCTTAGTCCAGCCAGGATTGCTACCAGGGATCTTCACTTTCAACCCTCTGTACTGTAAGAAGGTTGGGGCAGACAGTCTATTCCATAGCTACTTCTCTGATATCAGAATGTTAGTATATATTCATCCTGTTCTTACCTTTAATTCTTTTGTTCATGTATCCACTCATTTAACAAATATTAATTAGCCATCCATTATGTGTTAGCCACTATTCTAGATACCTGGGATACATCAGTGAATAAAACAGGAAAATCCCTATTCTTCCCTTCTGGGACACCAGAATTTAAATAATAGGAAGTTTTGGTACAGTTTAAACAAGAATAAAATAAAGCAGAAAAAAGAAAAGCAGGTAAGGAGAAGGGAAAGATGGGGGAATCTCTGTTTAATGAGAGCACAGGGGCTTTTCTGGTGATTGCAAACCAAATGAACAAAACAGTATCTAGAGTTTCCAAGCCATCATAGAAACTACTTTCTGCAAGTAATAGTTCTGGAAGTACAAGGCCTCATACTGCCATCAGAGTGAGCAAAGCATGCTGGGAGGCCTCATCTCTTTGCACTGTCAGGAGAGAACGTCCAGTGTTATTGACAAAATAGTGAATGATTTCTTAATAGAATACAGTCAGCAGAGACAGGGGTTATGGCATAATTAACACAACATGAATTTTTTAAAACCCCATGTGCCAGCTGCCATCAGGAGATAGGCCAGAGACAGAGAAGGGGTGACAGCCGGACAGAGGTTTGCTCCACTCTTTACCCTAGAGCATTTGTTAAGGCCCTAAATCTGAGTCCAGTAGGTATGGCAAAGTGCACTAAACTGCAGACAGGAGAATGCCCTCAGTTCTGCCATGAACTCACTGTGTGACCTTCAGCAAGTTCCACCCCTTCTCTGGGCCCTTCATCCAGTTACCTACCTGAAAAATGAGGGGGTTGGATCAAATGATCCTCTAGACGTGGGTTTTTCAAACATTCTATTATAACTTTTAAGCACAACCTCCTTTTTCAAAAAACTTTACCTAAAGCGCTATAACCTTAAGCAACTGATAGCAGAACTTCTCTAAGTATAGTAGCAGCAGTACAGGACAGATAGGAATTCATCTTCTCTCCTTGGCAGCATCACCTTTTACTTCCCTGGATTGGGGAGAAGGTTCCCCAGTCATCTTAGCTACACCCCTTCTGCTCTCTGAGGAAACAGCTACTGTGGAAGCCATTACCCACCCAGTGAATCTAGCACTGGAGTCCACTGTCTGCCTCAACTGGAAGGCTGTTAGGGCTCTTCTCACCAAACTTGACCTTTGAATTTCCCTCAGTCCCTGCTAGAAGTTCAAAATCCCTCTGGCATCTATCTTCACCTGACTATTACTCTCCACCTGGGTGGGGCCATCCCTTAATCTAATCCAATCTCTCACCTTCTCCGTCCTTCCTTCCTCCCAGTGTCCACTCAGAATAATGTAATACTGCCCACCTCACAGAGTGGTTTTGCAAGTAAAATGAATTACTATATGTTAATATTTAGTAGAGTGCTTGGCACATAACAAGCATTATTAGAGTATTTTTTACTGTTGTTAAATTTATTGTTGTTGTGAATAGTATTTTCTAGGTGCCAGCAATACCATGGCTTAAACTTTCGTGAATCACTAGATTGACTAACCTTAATTTACCTACCAACAGCTTTCATTTTTGCCTCATTGATTCCACCTTTCCCCATCCACTTTCATTTTACTTACTGACTTCTATATTCACGCATCATCCAGCATCACAGATTTTAACCCCAATACTATGTTTTTAGCAAATAGAACAATGCCTGGCTCACAATAAGTCATCAGTAAGTACTTTCTGAATGAATAATAAAAAAACTCCAATTATCTTTTTTCTCACTCCATTTCAGCTCCCCTCGCCTCATCTCTCCCCCATCAACACACACATTCTACCCTGTCTACAATCTCAAATGTCCATATTGTTTTCTCCAAGTGCAACTTTCAAACTAATTTTCATTAGCATTTACACTACAATAACTATTTGAAATCTAATCCATTGATCTTATTACTTGATAGCCACCAGTCCCCTTCCTGTTTTCTCCTCCCTTCAATGTCCACATTTATAATTATTTCCTCACAAACACCTTCAATTCCTTTGCCTCTAGCCATGTTTTTCTCATGTGGCAAAACTCAAACCTAGAATGAATTCTTCCACCTACCTTATCCAGGCCCCAAATAATGAGAAAATCACATATCTAAGTAGAAGGATTACAATTTACATTCATTATCTCAGTCTGCACACAACTGTTATCACTGAAACAATTATACAAGGCTATCATGGTAAGTAGGTTTCTCATTTTTTTTCTCTAAAAAAAGTTCAGACCTTCTTCTATTTATTGAAAACCATTATTCTTTTTCCCTCACCACCATTCTTAGAGGATAGGAGCATCCTCTTATTCCCTCAGCCAAAGTTAGAAACATGCCTATGTCTTTCTATAATCCTGTTAGCATGGATAAAGGTGTCCTTCTTAACTAAGGTCTTTTGCATGTCCTCTGGATCCCCTGCCTCTCACTTGCTCAAGGACTGTACTCTTTTAGTTATCTCCCACTTTTTCTGAATTGTTGGTACTGCTGTCTCCCTGGATCATTACTATTAGCAAACAACCTTGACCCCGTGACTCAACACTCCATCCACCATCAGCTGCTGCCCATTTCTCTGCTCCTCTTCTTGCTCAAACTTCTGCGTATGCATATGCTTATTCTTCAATGACAATTCAATTCAGTCTACTCTTGATTTTCCTCCTATCTCTGGCCATTTATTTTCTGATTTTTATGTGGGCCTCTTCTCTTCTGTCCAACCTCAAACGATTGAAATTTCCCAGGGTGTGATCTCCATAGAAGCCAATGTATTTTTTAAAAAGCATATCAATTTGGATAAATGTAAGCCTCCTCCCCCCCAAAAAAGTCTTCAATGTCTTCTAATGTGGATTTCAAGACCTATCTGACTTTAGCCCTGCGTCTCTCTCTAACTTCATCTTCTATTACATGTTTCCTTTCAATTCCTTGAATATTTTATTTATTATTTACTTATTTATTTATTATTTCCTTTTTTTTTTTTTGAGATGGAGTCTCGCTCTGTCACCCAGGTTGGAGTGCAGTGGCGCGATCTCGGCTCACTGCAGTCTCCGCCTCCTAGGTTCACGCCATTCTCCTGCTTCAGCCTCCCAAATAGCTTAGAGTACAGGCGCCTGCCACCACGCCCGGCTAATTTTTTGTATTTTTAGTAGAGACGAGGTTTCACCGTGTTAGCCAGGATGGTCTCAATCTCCTGACCTCGTGATCTGCCTGCCTTGGCCTCCAAAGTGCTGGGATTACAGGCATGAGCCACCACGCCCGGCCCAATTCCTTGAATTCTATATAATATCTTTCCCACTAGAGGCTTTCAGCCATTCTCTTCCTTCTATTTGGCATGATCTTCTGTGCCCCACACTTCATTCCTTCTAAACATTCAATCTTCAGATTAAATGTACTGTCACCTCCACAGAGAGGCTTCTTTTGACCATATCATCTAAGTATGTCTCTCATGCCATCTTCTAACACTAAACATGATAAGTTATAATAGCTTATCACAGTTTTACATTATAGATGTATTTCATTGCTTACTTGTGTAAGTCTCTCTTTACCATCATATTAGAAAGCCCATGAAAGATTAAATTAAGATCCCATCAGAAGATTAAATAAGATACCATATTTGCATTCTACTTACTGAAGTATATTTTGTCCCCAGCACAAAGTTTGTGCTCAGTAAGTATCTGTTAGATAATGTTCAATAAACTCTAGGACCACAAAGACTATATTTTGAACGATATTTGATTATACTGTAAGCTTTCTAAGGACAATGATTGATCTCATTTATTTCTATTTCTCCAGCATTTGGCATAGGCAGAGTAGGTTATCAGGGAAGGCTTTCAGAATTAAATTGAGATGCATTCTTTGAGTCTGATATTTCAAGTAACATAATGTAGTAGTTTCACAATCCTAGCAACTGCCTAGCTTTGCCTGTGTTCTACTTAGTTAAAATTTTAAAGACTCTGAAAGGGGCAACATGTATAACATGTGTAAGGTCTGAGATTTGAATTGATTAAGGCATACTTGGAATTCCAACTATTTCTCCTTAGTAGCTAATAGTTGTAATTCATTAATGTTTGAGGATCTGTTTTTAACATAGTGATAGAAATAGAGTTCCTTTGAAGATTAAATAAGATACCATATTTGAAATAACAGACACATACAGGCATACAATGCTAACAACCATCTGAGCCTTCAGTGAGTCATCATCTTTTTGCTGGTGGAGGGTTTGCCTTCATGTTCATGGCTACTGACTGATCAGCGTGCTATTGTGGAAGGCTGGAGTAGCTGTGGCAATTTCTTAAAATAAAACAACAATAAAGTTTGCTGCATTAATTGACTCTTCCTTTCATGAAAAATTTCTCTGTAGCATGCGATACTGTTTGACAGCATTTTACCCACAGTAGAACTTTTTTCAAAATTGGACTCCATCCTTTCAAACCCTGCCACTGCTTTAACAACAAAGTTTAGAATATCAAAAGTAGCTTTGATGTGATTTCAAAAATGTTCACAGTATTTTCACTGTGGGTAGATTCTATCTCAAGAAACTACTTTCTTTGCTCATCAATAAAAAGCAACTCCTCATCCATTCAAGTTTTATCATGAGATTGTAGCAATTCAGTCACATCTTTAGGCTCCACTTCTAATTCTAGTTCTCTTGCCATTTCCAGCATGTCTGCAGTTATTTCCTTCACTGAAGTCTTGAACCCCTCATAATTATTCGTAAGAAATGGAGTTAACTTATTCTGAACTCCTGTGAATGCTAATACTTTGACCTTTTCTCATGAATCACAAATGTTCTTTTTAAATTTTTTTTGACAAGGAGTTTTGCTCTGTCACCCAGGCTGGAGTGCAGTGGTGTGATCTCAGCTCACTGCAACCTCCACCTCCCAGGTTCAAGTGATTCTCATGCCTCAGCTTCCTGAGTAGCTGAGACTACAGGCACAAACCACCACACCAGGCTATTTTTTTGTGTGTGTTTTTTTAGTAGAGATGGGGTTTCACCATGTTGGCAAGGCTGTTCTTGAACTCTTGACTTCAGTTGATCCACCTGCCTCAGCCTCCCAAAGTGCTGGGATTACAGCCATGAGCCACCGTGCCCAGATACAAATGTTCTTATTGGCATCTAAAATCGTAAGAATTTTCTAGAAGGTTTTCAGCTTACCTAGACCCATCAGAGAAATCATTATCTATGGCAGCTATAGCCTTATAAAATGTATTTCTTAAATAAGAAGACTTGAAAGTTGAAATAACTTGTTAATCCATGAGTTGCAAAATGGATGTAGTGTTGGCCGGCATGAAAACAGCATTCATCTGTATATCTCCATCAGAGCTCTTGGGTGACCATGTGCATTGTCAGTGAGCTGTAATATTTTTGAAGAATTTTTTTTTCCTGAGAAGTAGGTCTCAACAGTAGGCTTAAAATATTTAGCAAACCATGCTATAAACAAATGTACTGTTATCCAGGCTTAGTGGCTGCATTTCTGGAGCACAGACAGAGTGTATTTTTTATAATTCTTGGGATTTTCAGAATGGTCAGTGAGCATTGGCTTCAACTTAAAGTAATCAGCTCCATTAGCTCCTCACAAGAGAGTCAGCCTGTCCTTTGAAGCCTTGAAGCCAGGAATTGACTTCTCCTCTCTAGCTATGAAAGTCCTAGATGACATCTTCTTTCAATATAAGATGTGTCTACATTGAAAATGTGTTATTTAGTGAGCCACCTTCATCAGTCATCTTAGCTAGATCTTTTGGATAACCTGTTGCAGGTTCTATAGTAGCACCTTGCACTTTTTATGTTACAGAGACAGCTTCTTTCTTTAACCATATGAACCAACCTCTGCTAACTTCAAACTTTTCTTCTGCAGCTTCTTCATCCTTCTCAGCCCTCATATAATTGAGGAGAGTTAGAGCCTTGATCTGGATTAGGCTTTGGCTTAAGGAAATGTTGTGGCTGGTTTGATCTTCTATCCAGACCACTAAAACTTTCTCCAAATCAGCAATAAGGCTGTTTTTCTTTCTTATGATTTGTGTATTTACGGCAGAACACTTTTTATTTTCTTCAAGAATTTTTCTTTTTTTTATTTTTATTTTTAAATTTTATTATTATACTTTAGGTTTTAGGGTACATGTGCACAATGTGCAGGTTTGTTACATATGTATACATGTGCCATGTTGGTTTGCTGCACCCATAAACTCGTCATTTAGCATTAGGAATATCTCCTAATGCTGTCCCTGGCCCTGTCCCCACCCCACAACAGTCCCCGGGGTGTGATGTTCCCCTTCCTGTGTCCATGAGTTCTCATTGTTCAATTCCCACCTATGAGTGAGAACATGTGGTGTTTGGTTTTTTGTCCTTGCGATAGTTTACTGAGAATGATGATTTCCAGTTTCATCCAAAGGACATGAACTCTTCATTTTTTATGGCTGCACAGTATTCCATGGTGTATATGTGCCACATTTTCTTAATCCAGTCTATCGTTGTTGGACATTTGGGTTGGTTCCAAGTCTTTGCTATTGTGAATAGTGCCGCAATAAACATACGTGTGCATGTGTCTTTAGAGCAGCATGATTTATAGTCCTTTGGGTATATACCCAGTAATGGGATGGCTGGGTCAAATGGTATTTCTAGTTCTAGATCCCTGAGGAATCGCCACACTGACTTCCACAGTGGTTGAACTAGTTTACAGTCCCACCAACAGTGTGAAAGTGCTTCCTATTTCTCCACATCCTCTCCAGCACCTGTTGTTTCCTGACTTTTTATTGATGGCCATTCTAACTGGTGTGAGATGGTATCTCACTGTGGTTTTGATTTGCATTTCTCTGATGGCTAGTAATGATGAGCATTTCTTCATGTGTTTTTTGGCTGCAAAAATGTCTTCTTTTGAGAAGTGTCTGTTCATGTCCTTTGCCCACTTTTTGATGGGGTTGTTTGTTTTTTTCTTGTAAATGTGTTTGAGTTCATTGTAGATTCTGGATATAAGCCCTTTGTCAGATGAGTAGGTTGCAAAAATTTTCTCCCATTCTGTAGGTTGCCTGTTCACTCTGATGGTAGTTTCTTTTGCTGCGCAGAAGCTCTTTAGTTTAATTAGATCCAATTTGTCAATTTTGGCTTTTGTTGCCATTGCTTTTGGTGTTTTAGACGTGAAGTCCTTGACCACGCCTATGTCCTGAATGGTATTGCCTAGGTTTTCTTCTAGGGTTTTTATAGTTTTAGGTCTAACATGTAAGTCTTTAATCCATCTTGAATTAATTTTTGTATAAGGTGTAAGGAAGGGATCCAGTTTCAGCTTTCTACATATGGCTAGCCAGTTTTCCCAGCACCATTTATTAAATAGGGAATCCTTTCCCCATTGCTTGTTTTTGTCAGGTTTGTTGAAGATCAGATAGTTGTAGATATGCAGCATTATTTCTGAGGGCTCTGTTCTGTTCTATTGATCTATGTCTCTGTTGTGGTACCAGTACCATGCTGTTTTGGTTACTGTAGCCTTGTAGTATAGTTTGAAGTCAGGTAGCGTGATGCCTCCAGCTTTGTTCTTTTGGTTTAGGATTGACTTGGTGATGCGGGCTCTGTTTTGGTTCCATATGAACTTTAAAGTAGTTTTTTCCAGTTCTGTGAAGAAAGTCATTGGTAGCTTGATGGGGATGGCATTGAATCTATAAATTACCTTGGGCAGTATGGCCATTTTCACAATATTGATTCTTCCCACTCATGAGCATGGAATGTTCTTGCATTTGTTTGTATCCTCTTTTATTTCATTGAGCAGTGGTTTGTAGTTCTCCTTGAAGAGGTCCTTCACATTCCTTGTAAGTTGGATTTCTAGGTATTTTATTCTCTTTGAAGCAATTATGAATGGGAGTTCACTCATGATTTGGCTCTCTGTTTGTCTGTGATTGGTGTATAAGAATGCTTGTGATTTTTGTACACCGATTTTGTATCCTGAGACTTTGCTGAAGTTGCTTATCAGCTTAAGGAGATTTGGGGCTGAGAAAATGGGGTTTTTTAGATATACAATCATGTCATCTGCAAACAGGGACAATTTGACTTCCTCTTTTCCTAATTGAATACCCTTTATTTCCTTCTCCTGCCTGATTGCCCTGGCCACAACTTCCAGCACTATGCTGAATAAGAGTGGTGAGAGAGGGCATCCCTGTCTTGTGCCAGTTTTCAAAGAGAATGCTTCCAGTTTTTGCCCATTCAGTATGATATTGGCTGTGGGTTTGTCATAGATAGCTCTTATTATTTTGAGACACGTCCCATCAATACCTAATTTATTGAGAGTTTTTAGCATGAAGCTTTGTTGAATTTTGTCAAAGGCCTTTTCTGCATCTATTGAGATAATCATGTGGTTTTTGTCTTTGGTTCTGTTTATATGCTGGATTACATTTATTGATTTGCATATGTTGAACCAGCCTTGCATCCCAGGGATGAAGCCCACTTGATCATGGTGGATAAGCTTTTTGATGTGCTGCTGGATTCGGTTTGCCAGTATTTTATTGAGGATTTTTGCATCAATGTTCATCAAGGATATTGTTCTGAAATTTTCTTTTTTGGTTGTGTCTCTGCCAGGCTTTGGTATCAGGATGATGCTGGCCTCATAAAATGTGTTAGGGAGGATTCCCTCTTTTTCTATCGATTGGAATAGTTTCAGAAGGAATGGTACCAGTTCCTCCTTATACCTCTGGTAGAATTCGGCTGTGAATCCATCAGGTCCTGGACTCTTTTTGGTTGGTAAGCTATTGATTATTGCCACAATTTCAGAGCCTGTTGTTGGTCTATTCAGAGATTCAACTTCTTCGTGGTTTAGTCTTGGGAGGGTGTATTTGTCGAGGAATTTATCCATTTCTTCTAAATTTTCTAGTTTATTTGTGTAAAGGTGTTTGTAGTATTCTCTGATGGTAGATTGTATTTCTGTGGGATTGGTGGTGATATCCCCTTTTTCATTTTTTATTGCATCTATTTGATTCTTCTCTCTTTTCCTCTTTATTAGTCTTGCTAGCAGTCTATCAATTTTGTTGATCTTTTCAAAAAACCAGCTCCTGGATTCATTAAGTTTTTGAAGGGTTTTTTGTGTCTCTATTTCCTTCAGTTCTGCTCTGATTTTAGTTTTTTCTAGGCTTCTGCTAGCTTTTGAATGTGTTTGCTCTTGCTTTTCTAGTTCTTTTAATTGTGATGTTAGGGTGTCAATTTTGGATCTTTCCTGCTTTCTCTTGTGGGCATTTAGTGCTATAAATTTCCCTCTACACACTGCTTTGAATGTGTCCCAGAGATTCTGGTATGTTGTGTCTTTGTTATTGTTGGTTTCAAAGAACATCTTTATTTCTGCCTTCATTGCATTATGTACCCAGTAGTCATTCAGGAGCAGGTTGTTCAGTTTCCATGTAGTTGAGTGGTTTTGAGTGAGTTTCTTAATCTTGAGTTCTAGTTTGATTGCACTGTGGTCTGAGAGACAGTTTGTTATAATTTCTGTTCTTTTACATTTGCTGAGGAGAGCTTTACTTCCAACTATGTGGTTAATTTTGGAATAGGTGTGGTGTGTTGCTGAAAAAAATGTATATTCTGTTGATTTGGGGTAGAGAGTTCTGTAGATGTCTATTAGGTCCACTTTGTGCAGAGCTGAGTTCAATTCCTGGATATTCTTGTTAACTTTCTGTCTCGTTGATCTGTCTAATGTTGACAGTGGGGTGTTAAAATCTCCCATTATTATTGTGTGGGAGTTTAAGTCCCTTTGTCAGTCACTCAGGACTTGCTTTATGAATCTGGGTGCTCCTGTGTTGGGTGCATATATATTTAGGATAGTTAGCTCTTCTTGTTGAATTGATCCCTTTACCATTATGTAATGGCCTTCTTTGTCTCTTTTGATCTTTGTTGGTTTAAAGTCTATTTTATCAGAGACTAGGATTGCAAGCCTTGCCTTTTTTTGTTTTCCATTTGCTTGGTAGATCTTCCTCCATCCCTTTATTTTGAGTCTATGTGTGTCTCTGCAGGTGAGATGGGTTTCCTGAATACAGCACACTGATGGGTCTTGACTCCTTATCCAGTTTGCCAGTCTATGTCTTTTAATTGGAGCATTTAGCCCATTTACATTTAAAGTTAATATCATTATGTGTGAATTTGATCCTGTCATTATGATGTTAGTTGGTTATTTTGCTCGTTAGTTGATGCAGTTTCTTCCTAGCCTCGATGGTCTTTACAATTTCGCATGTTTTTGCAGTGGCTGGTACCGGTTGTTCCTTTCCATGTTTAGTGCTTTCTTCAGGAGCTCTTTTAGGGCAGGCCTGGTGGTGACAAAATCACTCAGCATTTGCTTGTCTGTAAAGTATTTTATTTCTCCTTCACGTATGAAGCTTAGTTTGGCTGGATATGAAATTCTGGGTTGAAAATTCTTTTCTTTAAGAATGTTGAATATCGGCCCCCACTCTCTTCTGGCTTGTAGAGTTTCTGCTGAGATATCAGCTGTTCGTTTGATGGGCTTCCCTTTGTGGGTAACCCGATCTTTCTCTCTGGCCACCCTTAACATTTTTTCCTTCATTTCAACTTTGGTGAATCTGACAATTAGGTGTCTTGGAGTTGCTCTTCTCGAGGAGTATCTTTGTGGCGTTCTCTGTATTTCCTGATTCTGAATGTTGGCCTGGCCTGCTAGATTGGGGAAGTTCTCCTGGATAATATCTTGCAGAGTGTTTTCCAACTTGGTTCCATTCTCCTCGTCATTTTCAGGTACACCAATCAGACGTAGATTTGGTCTTTTCACATAGTCCCAAATTTCTTGGAGGCTTTGTTCGTTTGTTTTTGTTCTTTTTTCCCCCAAACTTCCCTTCTCGCTTCATTTCATTCATCTTCCATCACTGATACCCTTCCTTCCAGTTGATTGCATCGGCTACCGAGGCTTCTACAATCTTCGTGTAGTTCTCGAAACTTGGCTGTCAGCTCCATCAGCTCCTTTAAGCCCTTCTCTTCATTGGTTATTCTAGTTATCCATTCACCTAATTTTTTTTCGAAGGTTTTAACTTCTTTGCTATTGTTTTGAATTTCTTCCCGTAGCTTGGAGTAGTTTGATCATCTGAAGGCTTCTTCTCTCAACTCGTCAAAGTCATTCTCTGTCCAGCTTTGTTCCATTGCTGGTGAGGAACTGCATTCCTTTGGAGGAGGAGAGGTGCTCTGCTTTTTAGAGTTTCCAGTTTTTCTGCTCTGTTTTTTCCCCATCTTTGTGGTTTTATCTACTTTTGGTCTTTGATGATGGTGATGTACAGATGGGTTTTTGGTGTGGATGTCCTTTCTGTTTGTTAGTTTTCCTTCTAACAGACAGGACCCTCAGCTGCAGGTCTGTTGGAGTTTGCTAGAGTTCCACTCCAGACCCTGTTTGGCTGGGTGTCAGCAGCGGTGGCTGCAGAACAGCGGGTTTTCGTGAGACCACAAATTCAGCTGTCTGATAGTTCCTCTAGAAGTTTTGTCTCAGAGGAGTACCTGGCAGAGTGAGGTGTCTGTCTGTCCCTACTGGGTGGTGCCTCCCAGTTAGGCTGCTCGGGGGTCAGGGACCCACTTTAGGAGGCAGTCTGTCTGTTCTCAGATCTCCAGCTGCGTGCTGGGAGAACCACTTCTCTCTTCAAAGCTGTCAGACAGGGACATTTAAGTCTGCAGAGGTTCCTGCTGAATTTTTGTTTGTCTGTGCCCTGTCCCCAGAGGTGGAGCCTACAGAGGCAGGCAGGCCTCCTTGAACTGTGGTGAGCTTCACCCATTTCAAGCTTCCTCGCTGCTTTGTTTATCTAAGCAAGCCTGGGCAATGGCGGGCACCCCTCCCCCAGCCTCGCTGCTGCCTTGCTGTTTGATCTCAGACTGCTGTGCTAGCAATCAGCAAGACTCCATGGGCGTAGGACCCTTCGAGCCAGGTGTGGGACACAATCTCCTGGTGTGCTGTTTTCCAAGCCCATTGGAAAAGCGCAGTATTAGGGTGGGACTGACCCGATTTTCCAGGTGCCGTCTGTTACCCCTTTCTTTGACTAGGAAAGGGAACTCCCTGACCCCTTGCACTTCCCGAGTGAGGCAATGCCTCGCCCTGCTTCGCCTCATGCACAGTGCGCTGCACCGACTGTCCTGCACCCATTGTTTGGCACTCCCTAGTGAGATGAACCCGGTACCTCAAACAGAAGTGCAGAAATCACCCGTCTTCTGTGTCGCTCACGCTGGGAGCTGTAGACTGGAGCTGTTCCTATTCGGCCATCTTGGCTCCACCATCCCCAATATGTCACCAGTTTTCTGTGTTGATCACACTGGGAGCTGCAGACCGGAGCTGTTCCTATTTGTCCATCTTGGAACGGACTCCACATTTTTTTTTCTTAGTAATACATAAAGTAATGGTATATTTTAACAGTTGATGGCTTCCTAAATTTGATGAAATGTGGTATGTCACACCAAATAAATATAATGCTGCAGGCCACATAACGCTTTCTAACAAAAATATTCCAATCACGTTAATCTTCTACTGATTAACAACAATTTAGGTTTGGTTGTGACTGTTAAAATAATATTAATCAATTTATCAAATACTGCATATGGTTAATTATAGCACAGTTGTTAAGCGTAAAAGCTCTGGAATCCAAGCAATCTGCAGTTTAATCCTAACTCCATCTTTTACCAAATCTGTGACCATAGACAATTTACTTCAACTCTCTGACCCCCAGTTTTTGATTTTTCAAATTGGACAGTAATAATCTTATCTTTTAATGATTTTTATAAGGATTGAATGAAATAATGTAAATAAAGCAGTTAGCAATGTCTGGCACCCTGGAATGGTTCAATATCTGTTAGCTACTACATTGTTTGTTTTTTTGTTTGTTTGTTTTTTGTTTTTTGTTTTTTTGAGACAGAGTCTCGCTCTGTCACCCAGGGTAGAGTGCAGTGGCACGATCTCGGCTCACTACAACCTCTGCCTCCCGGATTCAAGTGATTCTCCCGCCTCAGCCTCCTGAGTACCTGGTATTATAGGCACCTGCCACCATGCCCGACTAATTTTTTGTATTTTTAGTAGAGACAGGGTTTCACTATGTTGGCCAGGCTGGTCTCAAACTCCTGACCTCGTGATCCGCCCGCCTTGGCCTCCCAAAGTGCTGGGAGTAAATAGGCATGAGCCACTGCACCTGGCCCTGTTAGCTACTATATTGTTATTGCCCACTATTGTTATTATAGTAGTATTATATTATTTGATCTTTACAATATCCATTTGAGGCTATTATTACCTTTAATTTATAGATGAATATTTAATTCTTAGAAACTTTCTCATGGAAAAGGGTTATACAGACCACAGGTTATTTAGAAAATTTGTGGTTAGTAAATTATGTTAGTCAGTTAATTGTCAGAAAGTCAAGCTTAAGTAACTTGCCACTCAATATTTATGAAAAGCTCAGTTGAGAGAAAAAATACACAGAAAATAGCCTAAAATTATATATTTCATACACATTTTGAGATATTCTAAAATTTATCTTTGAATTGAGCCAAGTTTCAAGAGAACAATAGTTTGCTCTCTTATAGGATTGTTTTTATCAATGTGGCAGATAACAAAGGACTAAATTGAGAGCTGATATAAGAAATAGCCCCATGAAATGTTTTTCTTATTGCTAGGGTGTGTCTAAGGATGTGGTGGAGACTGTTGCTTATCATATAATAAACTCTACTCCTTATAAAGATTGCCCACTCTCTCCCACTCTCCTTGGGTCTCAGTGTCAATAAAAGCTGTGTTTGTCCTAAGAAACTTAATTGAGTTTTGTAACGGATTGTATGAGCCATGTGTCTCTTTCTATATCTCTTGTTGCCTTGGTTGCTAGGAAACTCAAAGTTAAGTTTATTACTCAACCCAATAAGTACAGGCATTACCCTTACTCCTGGCTTCTTCTTTTTCCTACTCTCATTTTGCCAGAAGGGACAGCTTGCAATATATCTAAAATGGAAAAGAGCTTGGTGCCTTCAAGGTACTGATAGAAGATGTACTGATAGAAGATAGAAGATTCAACATGTAGTTGGAACATTTTTAGAATGGCTAGAGATGAAGCTGGAAAGATAGACATGGCCAGCTGGAGGCCTTGGAGGCGATAAGAAGTTCTGTATTTTTATAATACACTTCAAAGAGTCTATGGCAAATGAAATATAACAAATAAATCAGTCAATAAACAAAATACATATATAAATAAATTCTAAGCATGTATCTGAATACTATAGATTTCCCATGGAGAAAAATTAATTAAACAATCTTTCCCCTGCCTCCAATCCTGGTTTGCAATGACGAGTCCTCTATAATCAGCAGAATAAAGAATAGAAAGGTAAGGGTCAAATGATAGAAGATAGAACAATTTTTCTAAAAAGAATGGCATAAACACATTTTGGAAGAGAAATTTTCTACCAGCATCTGCCTGGCTGGAGCCCTCCCGCATCAGCTGCTATTGGTAATTAACTCCACCTATATGAGCATGCTACATTTGCCAACCCTGACCGTAGCCCTGCTTTACAAGCAACTTAGATGCTTTATAAGGGCAGCAGGCTGATGTAGCTCAATGGAGAGGAACAGGATCTGGATTTGAAACCAATTCGTTAACCAACTAGCTGTGTGACCCTAGGCAAGTCACCCTTGTGAAACTAGTTTCTTCATGTATCAAATAGAGAAAATGGCACTAACATTCTTATCATACAGGGTTGTTAAGATTAACTGTAGATAAAGTAGCAAGATTTTATGGAAATAAAACAGTTGAGGAAACCAGGAGAGCTGACCGCTCCAACTATCTCTGAAATTTAGTTTCTGTGAAATGAGGCAGTTGGATTAGAAAGTCTCATAGTGGGATTATATTTCAACTTTATGGGTTGCAAAATAGTTGTACAAAATGAAAGACTATCTGGATATAAGAAGCAATCAAAGAATGGGTGCCTGACAGGGCTCAAAGAGTATGTTTGCTAGTAAGTCTCTTGAGGAGTGTGAGTTAGCCCACAGGACCCCAAAGTTTGTTCTCAGTCAGTTGGTGACTTTGGAGTGTTGACAGATTTGAAAGGGAAACATTTCACCAAGTGAATGTGTAAGATACTTTAAAATAGGTCTATAAAATCAAAGTGCACCAAAAGAAAAAAAATGAGGAAGAAACCTGGGCATTTAATTATTCAATAGCAATAAAATTTCAGAAAAAAGTATATTTGGTGCATTTTCTGGAAAACACAAAAGGCCTATTTTTGAGAATTTAGATATCTGAAACAATAGAAGATTTATTTGGTACCTTTTATATGTAGGTACTTAACATGTATATTACTTAGTGCTCATAATAACCCTGAGATGTAGGGTTTAATGTTTGTTTTATAGATGGAGAAATGGTATTAAGAATGTTCAAATAATTTTCCCCTAGTTGTATGGCCAGCAAATGGTAGAAGTGTCATATAAAGCACAAATCATTGGCTTCAAAGCCCACTTTCTTTCTATCATAACTGGTTGCTTCCCAAAGAGAATCAGGGCTGTGCTCATCAAATAGATCAAGTGTGTATGGAACATAATTAGGATGAATCTGAAGAGAAACTAAGCAGATGAGATATGTTAAGTTCTACACTGGAAAGAAGAAAATTGTAAAAAACTAATAAAATATTATAGAAAATAATAGAAAGTAGCTGATTGGACATTATAGATTCCAAAACACTTTCCCCTACCCATTAATTCATTTGTTCCTCACAGTGATGCAAGTAGTATTATCTCCATTCTCAAATGAGATAAAAGGGTCAGAGAGGGTAGATGACTTTACCAAGGGCATCCAGATACTAATTAGAGTCTGAGCCCAAATCTTTCTTCCAAGTTCCTGTCTTTTCCACCACAACAAATCAACAGGGTTCTTACTCTCATGGCACGGACAATGTCAGTCTATAGAGGGATAATTTTTTCCAGATTCATTTTCGTTGGAAAACAGCCCTTATTCTTAGGCATGAAAAATATCAGTTCCATTTTGTGAATTTGTCTGCTCCCAGGTATTCTGAGGGAACTGATATTGAACAGTGCTAGCTGACAAAAACAGCTGTTGTAAAGATCTGAGGAGACCCACCTAAGCTTAGCCAAACCCCACAACACAAGTCCAAGAATCCATAGCACATACCCTTTGTTCCTCTAAAAATTAACTGATGCTGCCAGGATAGGGCTTGGTTATACAGTGAAGAACCTAACAAGATTATCACTTCTGGAAAGGACCCCACGTGTTGGGAATAGAAATCAGTCTACCATTCCAATCAGCCTGGAAATTACAGAAAGAATAATGTTTAACTAACTTGCCCAGGCTGCCGCTTAGAAAATAAAGAAAATTGCCAAGGGCTTCAGAGTTCAATAGTGATCTGAAGACTCCATAGCACTGTGAAGCTCATAATCCCTAATCTTCATAACAGTCCTATAATCTAAAACAGACATAGGAGATTATTGCAAATGTATGGGTGAGGAAACTGAGTGATAGAGACAAAGGAATTAAACTAAACTGGGCAGGCAGTTTATTCATATAAACTTAATCCTCATAATCACCCAAATAACTATTATAAATAGGCATGATACGGAAAAATTAAAGTTTAAGCAACTTTACTAACTTTCCCAGATTTACACAGATAGTAAGTGATATAATCAAATAATACTCTTGGAAGATTCTGCACTGTATAATCAAGATTAGTCTTGGGAAATTGGTAGTAATGTTGTCCAGCCCATCCTTTCTCAATTATAGCATGGTGCCTCTTTTGATAGATTGCAAATGATTTTCCTAAGATCATTTACTCATCTGTTTTCACTGACTAGACATAGCTCCCTAGCAATGGGACTTTCTCAATTTTATCTTTATATCAAAAAATATATTACAAAGCTTAGCAGGTTGGAAGTGATTTATTTCGCAAACCAAACTGAAATCCAGCTCTGACTACAGACTCTGTCATAAAAGACCCTAGACAGTTTTAGCCATAGTATATCACATTCAAAAACACATTCAAAAAGACTTGGAGGTATGCTTCCAGCCATAATAAAATAACAGGAACCAGATTTACTCTACTGTCTTAAATAATTAGAAAACTGAATAAACTATATAAAACATTTTATTTCAGATTTTGGATAATAGGTAGTAGGTAGACTCTAATCCTTGAAATAAGGGGAGAATATGAAATCAGCCTTGTCATCACCAGGCTTTTTGCCTGGGGGTATATTTTGGGTTGTAAAGAAAGAAGAGGGACCCAAGCATAGCTTGATGGTGGTGTTAAATTAAGAAGATACAGATTGGACTCTGTAGGGGGAAAGGATGGGAAGCGAGTGAGGGATAAAATACTACAAATTGGGTTTAGTGTATACTGCTCGGGTGATGGGTGCACCAAAATCTCACAAATCACCACTAAATAACTTACTCATGTAACCAAATACCACCTGTTCCTCAAAAACTTATGAAAATTTAAAAGAAGAAGATATATAAATGGCCAATTGGGGTCTGGAGATTCTGAGGTAATGAGGGGTAGTTTTGAGAGGAGACAACTTTGCAGAAAAAGAGCTTCAGAAATATGCATAGGGGTGAACTTGAAATTTTACTGTCTCCCAAAGTGCATACAAGGGTAAAACTTCACGAGGGCAGGCAAACAGCAGCTAGGGAGAACTGAACAATTCCTAGAGATAACAGAGACATTAGGATTTATTCAAGTTTGAACAGTGGAAATTTCTCATTGATCCCTTGGATTATTCATTGAAAACTCCAAAAAGGCTAGGCTTCAGTAACAGGGCCAAACTAACCCTAGAGTAAAAACTACTCTATAATAGATACGCCTAAAATATCTTAAAAACAAAACTTCAAAAGGATAAAACTTATTACAAGTAACTCAACTTATAGCCAAGGAAAAATCAAAGACAACAAAATACAAACACACAACAATATAAACTCTACAATGCACAACAGTCAATCAAAAATTAAAGACATCAAGAAGTAGGGAAATGTGAGCTATAAACAAAAGAAAAACAAGTCAACAGGAACAAATCCATAAATTGTAGTTGTAATGAAATTAGCATATAAAAACATTAAAAGAGAAATTATAATTATGTCAGGTATTTAAAGGAAAATCAATTATAATAAGGAAAGAAGAAAGATATAAAAAAGAATCAAATGAAATTTCTAGAGATGAAAAAATCCATGAAAATCTGAGAGGAAAAATTCACTGGATAGAATTAATCTCAGATTAGATACTGCAGAAGTAGTCAGTATATTAAATAAGACGTAAGGAAATGAAGAGACACATTATGCCATATATTGGAAGGTTTAATATTACTATGCTATAAATTATCCTAAAATTAACCTATAAGTTAAATATAATTCCAATTGATAAATTTACTCTGTAATTTATATAGCAATGCAAAGAAACTAGAATAGCCACAACTATTATGAAAAACAAGGTTGGAGAGCCTATACTACCTGATTTTAAGAGTTTTTATAAAGCTAAAATAATCAAGAATGTGCAAAATTGGTCTAAGGATTGGCATATAGATCAATGGAACAGAGTCGAGCTCAGAAAGAATACAAACAGAAATAGAAACAGAATGCGGTCAACTGATTTTTGACAAAACAGCCAAAATAACTTAATAAGAAAAGGATTGCTCCTTCAACAGATGATGCTAGAACAACTGGATATCCAATGGAAAAAATAAACCTGGACAATAATATCATACCATATGCAAAAATGAACTTAAAATGAACTATAAATATAAATGTAAAAAAACTAAGCTGTAACATTTCTTGAAGAAAACATAGGAAACAAATTTTTGACCTCAGGTTTGGCAAAGATTTCTTAAATATGATACAGAAAGCATAAACCTTAAAAGAAGATAATATGATAAAAATGGACTATATAAAAATTAAATATGTCTGATTTTTGAAAAAAATTCAGAAAATGCAAAATAAAGCCACATAGACAGAATTAATAAATCATATACATGATAAAAGACTTGTATCCAGAAAATATAAAGAACTCATACAATTCACTAGTAAGATAATAGAATCAGAAAATGGGCAAAAGCTTTAAATAGACATTTTAACAAAACCCACAAACAAATGGACAAAAAGCTCATGAAAAATGCTTACTATCATCAGGCACTAAAAATATCAAAATTGAAACAACATTGAATACTACTACATACCCACTAGAATGGCTACAATTAAAAATATTGACAATTACAAGCATTGACAAGGATACAGAGAAACCTGAACTTTTATACACTGCTGGTAAGAATGTAAAGAATGTACTAATGACTGTTTTTGAAAACAGTTTGTCAGATTTTTATAAAGTTAAAAATACGCTTACTATATAATTAATTAATTAATTCCTAGGTGGAAAAAAGGGAAATAAAATTGTATGCCTTCAAAAAATCTTATACATAAACATTCATAGTAGCTTTATTCATTAATGAAATTCAAATTTACATCAACAAGTGAATAGATAAAAATAAATTATAGCATATGTATCCATGGAATGAAATACTACTCAGCAATTAAATAAATTATTGTTATCTGCAAAACATAGTACTGACTGAGGAAACGAGGCATTAAAGAATATATATTTTATATTTCCATTTATATTAAACTCAAAGAATGACAAATCTAATTTATAATGGTAGAATGTAGATCAGTGGTTGCTTGGGTCAGAGGTGTCAGAGCTGAGTTGACAGGAAAAAGGCACAAAAGAAGTTCTGGGGGTGGTAAAAATATTCTATCTTGATTGTGGTGGTGATTACATGGGTCTATATATTTGTCAAAATTCATTGATCACTACCTTTAAAAGGTATGAAATTTATTTATTTATTTATTTATTTATTTTTTGAGACGGAGTCTCACTCTGTCGCCCAGGCTGGAGTGCAGTGGCATGATATCTGCTCACTGCAAGCTCCGCCTCCCAGGTTCATGCAATTCTCCTGCCTCAGCCTCCTGAGTAGCTAGGACTACAGGCGCCCACCACCACGCCCGGCTAATTTTTTGTATTTTTAGTAGAGAGGGGGTATCATTGTGTGAGCCAGGATGGTCTCGATCTCCTGGCCTTGTGATCTGCCTGCCTTGGCCTCCCAAAGTGCTGGGATTACAGGCATGAGCCACCATGCCCAGCCGGTATGAAATTTATTGTACAGAAATTACATCTCAATAAATTGATTTTTTAAAGGACAATGGTATTATGGAGCTTCTTGTCTACTATAAGAGGGGGAATCAAATGAGAAATAACAGTGTGATAACTGCTATGTTGGGGAAATCAGGCATGAATACAACATAGAAGCAGCTAACCCAAATTAGGGGCTTAGGAAGATTTATCAAGGGGAGCTAAGATCTGAAGACATCATAATAGTCTGTTAAATGAACATAACAGCATGCATAAATACCCAGAAACAAGAGAAAGAATGGAATGTTTAAAAACAAAAGCAGCAAGTTTTGAAGAGATATTTAGGAAGCATGAGAATTGACAGGATTGACAGGATTTATTGATTGATTAGGTTCTAGGAAGAGCAGAACAAGAATAATGTTCTAATTTCTGCCCTAGACAACTAGGTGAGTGTTGATGACATCTTCTGAAATAGGAGATATTGAAGGAGCATCAGATTATGGGGGATAATAATAACTCTAATTTTGAATTCGATTTGGAGTTCCTATACTACATCAAAGACAAGACATGAAACTGGAAGATGGTAATATAGGTCTGTATCTAAAGACAGAGAACCAGGAAGCAACATACAGCTAGTATTTAATAACAACGGAGTAGATGCATTTCCCAGGGAATTCAAAAACTGATAAAAGATGAGGACCAAGGACAACAAGTTGCAGAACATTAATATTTAGAAAATTAGCAAAGGGAGAGGAACTGTATAAGAGCTACGGAGGAAAAAATAAACAGGAGTGTGTGGTCACATGGAATTCATAAGTTTAGGACAGTGTGGTTAACACAATCAAATTCCTGAAAAATCAGGAATTAGACTATCTCTTGGGTTTGGTGACAAGAAGGTCATTGTTGGCCTATAAAGAGCAGTTTCATTGGAGTGGTGGGAGCAGTGTTGAAGAGTTAGTGTAAAATAGAAAATAAGAAAAGGAGCATGTAGAAAGGAAAAAAGAAAATGACAACTTTTCATCTTCCAGCTAGCTTGATCCAAGACTCAGAGGAATAAACAGACTCTTAAGTGTCTGGGTAAAACTTTTGACTCTAAGTCATTAAATCTCCTTTAGTGGACAAGGAGAATTATGTTGATTATAAATTACAGTCATTTGATTTGAGATTGGAAAAGATCTTAAAAAGTGACCAAGTTCTATGCCACTGGAAACATCCATTTTAGAGCCAGAAGACACCAAAATATTTTGTATGGTAAATGTTTTTTATCTTCATTATTCAGATCGAGCAGGGTATTATTGTTAATATATAAAAGAAAATGCAAATCAAACCCACAATGAGATACCATCTAACACCAGTTAGAATGGCAATCATTAAAAAGTCAAGAAACAACAGATGCTGGCGAGGATGTGGAGAAATAGGAATGTTTTTACACTGTTGGTGGGAATTTAAATTAGTTCAACCATTGTGGAAGACAGTGTGGCAATTCCTCAAAGATCTAGAACGAGAAATACCATTTGACCCAGCAACCCCATTACTGGGAATATACTGAAAGGATTATTAATCATTTTACTATAAAGACACATGCACACGTAGGTTTATTGCAGCACTATTTACAATAGCAAAGCCTTGGAACCAACTCAAATGCCCATCAACAATAGACTGGATAAAGAAAATGTGGCACATTTACACCATGGAATATTATGCAGCCATAAAAAGAAAGAGTTTATGTCCTTTGCAGGGACATGGATGAAGCTAGAAACCATTATTCTCAGCAAACTAACACATGAACAGAAAACCACACACTGCATGTTCTCACTCATAAGTGGGAGTTGAACAATGAGAACACATGGACACAGGGAGGGGAACATCACACACTGGGGCTTGTCAGGGGTTGAGGGGTTAGGGGAGGGAGAGCATTCGGACAAATACCTAATGCATGGCTTAAAACCTAGATGACAGGTTGATAGGTGCAGCAAACCACCATGGCACATGTATACTTATGTAACAAACCTGCATGTTCTGCACATGTAACCCAGAACTTAAAATAAAAAATAAATTGTTAAGAAAAATAAACACAGTTTTACAGATTTGAACAGCCAATTCATTAAAAAGGGATAAAAATATCAAAAACATATGAAAAGTGGTTCAATCTCATTAGTATTTAAATACATGTAAAACGAAACTAAAATACCATATTCCTCCATCAAATTGTCAACTATTAAAAATAGTATAATACGTAGTATGTCAAGGGTGTTGAGAAACAAACACTCTTTTAAACAGTTCAGCATGGCTGTATATTGGTAAAAATATTTTCTAAGGAGCAGTTTGACAATATGTGGATGTTCTTCTTTGGTTCCATAATTTCCCTGCTAAATATTTACCCTCAGGAAACAATTAAAACTGCATAGAAATTCACATGCAAAGGTATTTGTTGCTGAGATAATAGGTGATGTATAAGAGCAATACTTAGAAACAATGTAAATGAAAAAAAAGAATGCATTTCTTTTAAATAAGTATATATGTATATGATGTGCATCTGTATATAAATACATACATATGTATATATGTATATATCCTAATACATATGTATATATGTATCGGGGGAACCAGCCCCCAATATTTCAACAGAGGTTCTTTTCTATTTTCCCTAAGTGTCAGCCAGTCTAAGAAATAAAGGGAAAGAGTCCAAAAGAGAGAAATTTTAAAGCTGGGTGTCTGGGGGAGACATCACATGTTGGCAGGTTCCCTGATGCCCCCGAGCCGTAAAACCAGCAAGTTTTTATTAGCAATTTTCAAAGGGGAGGGAGTGTATGAATAGGGTGTGGGTGACAGAGATCACACACTTCAAGGGCAACAAAAGATCACAAGGCAGAAGGTCAGGGTGAGATCACAAGGTCAGGGCGAAACTAGCATTACTAATGAAGTTCCATGTCCCCCTGTGCACACATTGTGATTGATAAACATCTTAACAGGGTTCAAGAGCAGAGAACCGGTCTGACTAGAATTTGCCTGCTGGAATTTCCTAATCCTAGCAAGCCTGGGGGCACTGCAGGAGACTAGGGCATGTTTCATCCCTATCTACAACTGCATAAGGCAGACACTCCCAGAGCGGCCATTTTAGAGGCCCCCCTGGGAATGCATTCTTTTCCCAGGGCTGTTCATTATTAATATTCCTTACTGGGGAAAGAATTCAGTGATATTTCTCTTATCTGTTTTTGGCGGTAAGAGAAATATGGCTCTGTCCTGCCTGGCTCCCAGGCAGTCAGACCTAATGGTTATCTCCCTTGTTCCCTGAACATCACTGTTATCCTGTTCTTTTTTCAAGGTGCCTAGATTTCATATTGTTCAAACACACATGCTTTATGAACAATTTGTGCAGTTAATGCAATCATCACAGGGTCCTGAGGTGACATATATCCTTAGCTTACAAAGATGATGGGATTAAGACATTAAAGACAGGCATAGGAAATTATAAGAGTATTGATTCGGGAAGTGATAAATGTCCATGAAATTTTCACAATTTATGTTCTTCTGTCACGGCTTCAGCAGGTCCCTCCGTTCGGGGTCCCTGACTTCCCACAACATATATGTATATGTGTGCATACATATATACATATGAAGGTATGTATAAATATATTGTATACAATATATTTATACGATGAAATACTTTGTTGTCATTAAAATTACATTTTTGAAAACTATAATGATATATAAAGGTTTGTGGGTTATTGCTATATGAAAAAATTGTTTTAAAAAACAGCAAAAACCCAGAGTATTTTTATAATCTAAATTTTATAATAAAAGATATATGTACAAACATGCATATACACAATATATGCATGTACACTGCCGAGACCAGCTCAGTCTGGGAGACCCTAACCCAGAGGCACTAGAGGAACTAAAGACACACGCACAGAAATATAGAGGTGTGAAGTGGGAAATCAGGGGTCTCACAGCCTTCAGAGCTGAGAGCCCTGAACAGAGATTTACCCACATATTTATTAACAGCAAACCAGTCAGTAGCATTGTTTCTATAGATAATAAATTAACTAACAGTATCCCTTATGGGAAACGAAGAGATGGGCTGAATTAAAGGAATAGGTTGGGCTAGTTAACTGCAGCAGGAGCATGTCCTTAAGGCACAGATCGTTCATGCTGTTGTTTGTGGCTTAAGAATGCCTTTAAGTGGTTTTCCGCCCTGGGAAGGCCAGGTGTTTCTTGCCCTCATTTCCGTAAACCTACAACCTTCCAGCTTGGGCATTAGGGCCATTATGAACATGTTACAGTGCTGCAGAGATTTTGTTTATGGCCAGTTTTGGTGCCAGTTTACAGCCAGATTTTGGGGGGCCTTCTCCCAACAGTACACAAAATGAGTAAGTGTAATACATCATCATGTTAACAGTGATTGTAACTGAATTGTGAGACCACAGGTGATTTTTGTTTTCTCCTGTAGGCTTTTCTGTATTCTCTAGGCTTTTTTCAGTTAATATATACTACTATAACCAGATAAATTGACAGTAATTGTGAAAAATATGGCATCCAAAACTGTAAAGAAATATGTTTATTCCAAGGCAATTAAAAACAAGATCCCAAGTTTAAACTTTCATATGCTGTCTCATTGAGCTGCACATGGAAAACACAACTACAACAACAGAAAATCTTCTGTGTTAAAAGCAAGAAAATCTCATCTCATTGATAAACATAAATGTAGATAATTTTAAAAGGAACACATACTAGGTGCTGGTATTCAATTCATCTGAGACAATTACCCTGAAACAAAGTCTTATTAGTCCCATTTTACAGACAAGGAATGTGTTCAAGAGATTAAGGAACTTGCCTAAAGCTGAATTCAAATGTAGACCCTTCTGACCTTCAAGATGCACCTCGTCCACTACATGTTGCTGCTCCCATAGTTGACAGGCAACATATTAAATAATTATATTTCTAAATATTACCAGAGGCTATTTGAAATCTCTAAAATAAGGCATCAGGAAAAATGGTTCTGTACAACTATTTTAGATTTCTTGCTGGAAAATTACAACTACAGGCTCTTACTAAGAAAATGGCACCAAATTACAAATTCTTTTCAATAAGCCAGTCTTTAATAGCTCTAAGCACTAGACTCTTTAATTTGAATTTGGCTGTTGTGACGAATACAATAAATTAAGTTGCGAAATTAATCATTTTGTTTTTAATGAAAAAATATAAATACAGAAGCTTTGCTGTGTCTATACATATGGCTGGCAAGGATAATGGTTTATATTGAAAAATACTACTATGCAGGAATTCCTACTGCTGTTTATACTGTAATTCAATTTGTTCTATTTAGCTATAAAAATATGCTAGTCCTTCAGATAATAAGTCCACTATTGAGGTTCACAGCAGGTTAAAACTGAAACCCTTTCCACTTAATAAAAATGAAATCAATGATCTAATTTTTGTTCCCCCATTAGTTCGTAACATAAGAAGCAGAGAATGCTTTATGAACTGGACCAATTCAATGAAATTGAATTTACAAATACTTACTGAGTAACTTGATATGTATCCAGCAGACTGCCAGATGTTTTACATTTTTCATTTCATTTTTTCCTAATAAAGTTTCCATGTTATAGATCATAAAATTAAGGATCAGAGACATTACATAATCTTAACCAAGGTCACATAGCCAAGAAATAGCAGCAAAAGAATTTGAACCCTCATCTTCCTGAAACTAAATCCTATGCTATTAACATGACACGAAACCATTTCTGATGTTATATAATAGAAGACTGATTGTATATGAAAATAAAATGACGGAGGTTTGTACAAGATGATGTTGAAACACAAAAGTGGAAGATGCTAGTGTGGGAACACTAGGAAGAATCCTTACAGGGTATGACATTTAAATAGCTGGTGTAATCATTGGTTTCAGAAGGATTTTATTGTTACCCTCTTCTAAAGTAGAGACTGTAATCCTCATTTGCATAAGATGAATGATACTCAGGTTAATATACATACTGATATTGATAGTAATGCTCACGATCTGCCAATAAATTAAGAACCCCAAAACTGGTTCTTTATTCTTAGGCCAGTGCAATGGGTGGGGAGAGTCCTTATAGGCTACCGAGTAGTGAAATGACATAGTGAGTGAGTGGATGGATAATGTCATAATTGGGCATCTTCAAAACAATTGCTAGTAAGAGAATAACATAGAATCTCAATACTTCAGAAATTACCTCTGTAACTTCTTTGCTAAGAGGTCATCCAACATCTTCTCAGACATTTAAATCAAGACCTACAAAACCATTTATGCTACTCTTGGACAAGCTGAAAATAATAATTACAATAAGAAAAAATAGAGAATATGATCTAATTCCTTAGTTGAGGAAGGGGAGATTGAAGCTGCCTAAAAGAAATGACATTTGAGCAGAGTCTTAAACAAGGAAGATTTACATACACGAAGATAGGGAGCAGGCAGGGATTCTGGGCAAAATGAAGAATATATTTAAAGACATGAAAGAATGAAAGTGCAAAATTCTGGAACTGGGAAACAATCAAGTAGTTTGAGCTTAGCTTATATGGGAGAATATGGGAGGAAGAAACTTGTACTAGCATACCAGAGCCAGACCTTAGAGAGCCTTGAATGCCAGGTGAGACTTTTATAAGTTGTCTCTGCCAGGTGAGTAAACAATGTCCAAAGAGAAAAATACTGCAGACAGAGCCTTTAAGGAGAAGGTAGAGGAAAAAGAACCAAAGGAGGAACAGGTAGGGATAGACTTTGCAGAAGCTAATGGAGAAAAGTATGTCAAGAAATATGGAGTGGTCAATAGTACCACAATAATCCACTTAAAACATCGTTTCTTCTTCCTAAACTCCTCCCTTTTCTCTTTCCCTCCACTAACAAAATACTGAGTAATCCACATTTACTATTGCCACTTCTTTGATGCCAATTTGTTCCTTAACCCACTGCTTTCTCCATCACATGGAGGCTGGCTTCTTTTCTCCATCACATTACTGAAATGACTGAAAATGTCATCTGTAATTTTGGTTGTCAAAGGCAATGCTGTCCTCATCCTATTTGATCTTTCTGTGGCTCTGTTGGCCAAACTTATATCTCCGGTTCAAACCTCCTGCCACACTTCCAGACTCATATATCCAACTGCCACCTCAACATTTCCAGGTGGATTCAAATAAACTTTGCCAAAAAGAATGGTTTCTCAAATATACCCAGGCAAGTTAGATCAGAGCAGATAGTATCCAGGGAGAAACTGGTTTTCAGCACTGGATTAGAGGAATCAGGAGTTCAGGCACTGTATTAGTCCATTCTCACATTGCTGTAAAGAACTACCTGAGACTAGGTAATTTATGAAGAAAAGAGGTTGAACTGATTCACAGTTCTGCAGGCTGTACAGAATGAATGGCTGGGGAGGCCTCAGGAAACTTACAATCATGGCAGAAAAGGGGAAGCAAGCACCTTTTTCACATGGCAGCAGTAGAGAGAGAGCAAAGGGGGAAGTGCTACACACTTTTAAACAACCAGATCTCATGAGAACTCGCTATAACAAGAACAGCAAGGGGCAAATCCACCCTCATGATCCAATCACCTCCTACCAGGCCACTCCTCCAACACTTAAAATCATAACTCAACATGAGATTTGGGTGGAGACACAGAACCAAACCATATCAGGCATAGCCATATTTGTTGGCATGCAACTTACAGAAACACTTTTTAAGTACAATAATTCAGGCAAACCTCACAATCACCTTGGAATCCAGGGGTCATTATTTCCATTTTATAGGTGAGCAAACTGAGGCTCAATGAGGTAGAGTGGCATCATTCATTTATTCATTCATCCATCTACCAATCCATTCATCCATTCTCTTAGTATTTACGAGAGCTTGCTATGTGCTAGGCCCTATAATTTAGTCAAAATTCCTCGGCCAGTCCTGGTAGAGTGGGAATTCAAACCCCAGGCTGCTCCCCTTTAAGTCCAAGGATCTTTTCCTTTCCATACAGTTGTATGGAGGCCATCCAATCAGGACCTTTTCAGATTTGCTTGTGCAGAAATGACACATATTTATAACTGGAGAGCAGTTACAGCACTGTATGTATAATAATTGGTACTGGATAAATGTGTCAAGTGAACAAATGGATGGATGAATATGAGGATAACAATAATACTGTTGGTCCTATCCCATACGATTATTATGAGGGCCAAATGAGATTGTGGTGGAAAGGGTCTTGACAAGGGGCTATTTTATTTATTTTTTTATTTTATTATTATACTTTAAGTTTTAGGGTACATGTGCACAATGTGCAGGTTTGTTACATATGTATACATGTGCCATGTTGGTGTGCTGCACCCATTAACTCGTCATTTAACATTAGGTATATCTACTAACGCTATCCCTCCCCCCTCCCCCCACCCCACAACAGTCCCTGTAGTGTGATGTTCCCCTTCCTGTGTCCATGTGTTCTCATTGTTCAATTCCCACCTATGAGTGAGAACAGGCGGTGTTTGGTTTTTTGTCCTTGTGATAGTTTGCTGAGTATGATGGTTTCCAGTTTCATCCATGTCCCTACAAAGGACATGAACTCATCATCTTTTATGGCTGCATAGTATTCCATGGTGTATATGTGCCACATTTTCTTAATCCAGTCTATCGTTGTTGGACATTTGGGTTGGTTCCAAGTCTTTGCTATTGTGAATAGTGCCGCAATAAACATACGTGTGCATGTGTCTTTATAGCAGCATGATTTATAATCCTTTGGGTATATACCCAGTAATGGGATGGCTGGGTCAAATGGTATTTCTAGTTCTAGATCCCTGAGGAATCGCCACACTGACTTCCACAATGGTTGAACTAGTTTGCAGTCCCACCAACAGTGTAAAAGTGCTTCCTATTTCTCCACATCCTCTCCAGCACCTGTTGTTTCCTGACTTTTTAATGATGGCCATTCTAACTGGTGTGAGATGGTATCTCATTGTGGTTTTGACTTGCATTTCTCTGATGGCCAGTGATGATGAGCATTTTTTCATGTGTTTTTTGGCTGCATAAATGTCTTCTTTTGAGAAGTGTCTGTTCGTATCCTTCACCCACTTTTTGAAGGGGTTGTTTTTTTTTTCTTGTAAATGTGTTTGAGTTCATTGTAGATTCTGGATATTAGCCCTTTGTCAGATGAGTAGGTTGCAAAAATTTTCTCCCATTTTGTAGGGTGCCTGTTCACTCTGATGGTAGTTTCTTTTGCTGTGCAGAAGCTCTTTAGTTTAATTAGATCCCATTTGTCAATTTTGGCTTTTGTTGCCATTGCTTTTGGCGTTTTAGACATGAAGTCCTTGCCCATGCCTATGTCCTGAATGGTATTGCCTAGGTTTTCTTCTAGGGTTTTTATGGTTTTAGGTCTAACATGTAAGTCTTTAATCCATCTTGAATTAATTTTTGTATAAGGTGTAAGGAAGGGATCCAGTTTCAGCTTTCTACATATGGCTAGCCAGTTTTCCCAGCACCATTTATAAAACAGGGAATCCTTTCCCCATTGCTTGTTTTTGTCAGGTTTGTCAAAGATCAGATGGTTGAACAACCATCTGATCTTTGACAAGGGGCTATTTTAATATTCCTTTTTATTGTTTGTTGCCTCAAATCCTGTTTGGAAATAGCAATGATGCAACAATCTGGTTTGAATCCCCTTCTTTATGGAACAAAAGCATTTGGTTATAGGTTATAACCTTGTCTGTTTTTGCTTACTGTCTCCTTCTCAAGATATAAACACCTATATTTTTCATATCCACATACTACCAGGTCCACAGAAAGGGGGCTCAAAATCTGTTTCTTGAATAAATTTATGATTTCCAGTTTTATAGATTACGGAATTAAAGTTCAGAAGGCTAAATGAATAGCATAAAGTCACCTGGTAATTAAGTGGCAGAACTAAAATTTGCACTCAGGTCTTCTGACTCTCATACTTTTTACAATATACTACTTTTTTGACCAAGTGTTAGGCCTCACTAGCAATTTAGATAATAAAACAATAAAAGTTAGGTACAACTTGATCATTTATGAGGTACATTCCCATACATTTTCTAGTTGACTCTCAAAACAACACTTCTAACACAAATTATAGATAAGGAAATCTAGGCCTGAAGCCCTCAAGATATGTAAAATTGCCTAGGGGCATAGAACTAGCAAATTCAGAAGCCAGGCCCTTCTCCAGGTTCAACATCTCTGGCTTCTTCACCTTCATATTCACACCTTTCTTCCATCAGGCTGCCCTGCCCCAGGAAAACAACCCAATCTTTTTAAGACAGTGTATTCACAGCTGTACTCATTGTGCCAGGACAGGCCAGCACAGAAGAATATGGCCTTTCAACTTACACAGATTTCCAAAAGAAGATATTTTGTCATCTAAAAATGCTGCCAAGGTTCCAGGTACATGATTGGTGAGGAACCAGGCCAATTGACAAAGTATTTGACAAAATTCCAATTGCTGGTGATTCTCAAGTTACCGGAGATAAGGACTTCTTGGAGGTGCCCATTGGCCTGCCTGCAGTATAACTGAAATAGAACGTGCAGGTGCTGTCAGGGTAATCTGACATGTATCCAGATCTTTTTCCTTTTCTTTTATTTTTAGGCTTAAAATTTAGTCCTCTTTCTTTGGCAGCTTTTGGAGCCATGTGACTGGCACAACTCTGGCAAATACTATAAATGCAATGGGATTGTGATGAAGGGAAAATTGTCATCATGCAAAACTAGAATTAAATATTTGTACTCCTTCTTGGGGCTTTTAAAGGTGGGTGCCATTTCTTAGCGTTAAGAAACTGCTTTGATTACTGAGATATAAAATCAAGAGAGAAACTCAGTTTTAATGCAATTTATATTTAAACACAACAGGAATGAGCAGGAACATTAACTGGTATTTAAAAAAGAAGATATTATTAATTTCACCCTACTTTGAGTTATATTCAGTGTAACAAACATTGCAAATACAATGTAACTTGTATTTCTTAAGTGTAAATATCCTTAAATATAAATATTGTGAATTCAAATGAATTCGAGACTGAAAAGTAATATTTTATGCATTCATTCTTTTATTTATTTATTTATTCAAAAAATATTTATTGACCATGGACTCCGGAACCAAAGTCTAGGTGTAAATCAGGTATCTGCCACTTAATAGCCCTATTCTATTATTTTAAATCACTATCATTATTGCTAACACATGTCAGGCCCTATTCTAAAAACTAAATACTAAATGAGAATCTGAGTATGCTCTGGAGGACCCCAGAGGAGACATGGTGCTTATCCTTGCAGAACTTGAGGTGACACCCTTGTAAATTGTCCCTTTATTAAATTATCCTCAAATTCCTGCCAAGACTCTGACATAGGACATAAGGATAGAATATATAAGAAAACTGAAGAGGCTAGTGTGGCTGGAGTTTATGAGAAATAAGAAGGGAAAGAAGGATAAAGTTGGAGAGACAGGCAGAGATCAAATTATGCACAGCCTTATAGATTATGGTAACAAGTTTGAATGTTACTTTAAGTATAGTAAGAAGTCACTGGAAATAGAGAAATAAGGAGTAGTATCTGCATCAGAATCTAACACAATGACTATGAAAACTGTGCAGCTTCTAATTATTTGAGGGCTATAGAACACTACAAAGACTAAATTTTCTGCTGGCTTTATAAAGTCAGAAAAGTTGATGTCTTAAAAAAGGGGTCTCCAACCTCTGGGTCATGGACCAGTACCTGTTTGTGCCTGGGCTGCTAGGAACTGAGCCACACAGCACGAGGTGGTGGGGGTGTGTGAGTGAGCATGACCCCCTGAGCTCCACCTCCTGTCAGATCAGCAGCAGCATCAGATTCTCATAGGAGTGAGAACCCTATTGTCAACTGCACATGTGAGGGATCTAGGTTGCACGCTTCTTATTGAGAATCTAATGAATGCCTGATGATCTGAATTGGAACAGTTTAATCCTAAAACCAGCTCTCCCACCTCCTGTTTCTGGTCCATGGAAAAATTGTATTCCATAAAACCAGTCTCTGGTGCCAAAAAGTTTGGAGACTGCCATCTTGAAATATCCTACCTGTAAACGTTTCCTGTCTCCCTCCCCCTCACTGTCCTCCTTCTTAAAAAAAAACTCAACATATACAGAAGAATGGCAGGATTTGGACTAATGCATATTAGGCTTCCAATCCTGGCTCTGCCACTCACTAGCTGAGTGACTTTGGATAACTTATTACAAATCTTTGAGCCTTAGTTTCTGCATATATAAAATGAAATAAGATTAATAATACCTGCCCTCATGAGAGTACTAGGAGAATGACTTAAGTGGGAGCAAAGAAGCTAGCATAGTATTTGGCACATAAATGCTCAATAAATATCATTTTCTTTCCCTTCTTTTCTCCTATGTCTATGTCTATAATAGTGTTAGGGCCATGACATTTAGTATTAAATAATATCCCTGGACAGTAATCATAAAACTTTGTATTACAGATGCTAGTCCTATAATCTAAGGAATATCAAAATGTCATTGAGAATATAAACTTAAATTAATAATAAAAAGGCATAATAATTATAATAACAAAAGGTTTTATAATTCATAAATTATTTTCTATTCCTTTCTTCATTTTCTTCTCAAAATACCCTTGTACAATGGGCAAGTCAGATATTATTCCCATTTTATAGGTGAAGAAACAGACTTGGAGATATTCCAATACTCAAATATGTTCACTCAATCTGCAAGGGATAGAAAAATAAACAGAATCTAGGTATTTTAATTCCTTTACAAGGATTAATTCCAGTTCATTACTAACAGACTGGGAATATACATTAAATGGGAAATGTTGATCCCCCTGAGACCTGCTGTTGCCCTCAGGACAAGCCATCAAAGTAGTCTGTGATACATGCCTACTCCCACCTCCCAATACTTTATCTATAGCCTTATCTCTCCCCATGTCCTATTCATTAATTTAAGGAGAGACTATACTGAACTTGTTGCTTGTTTTTCCTGGAACACATCAAACTGTTACTTCTGGGCACATACGGCTGCCTTTGCCCAGAATGGCCTTCCTTCTCCTGAACAGCCAGGTAACATCTCTTCATGAATATTTCAAGAGTTAACTCAAGGGTTGCTGCATCTAGGAGGGTTTTCTTGATACCCCATGTAAAATGGCTACCTCATCTTCAGTGTCCCTAAGCACAGCCTTGTAAAAAATAATTGTATCTTGCATTTGGTGTAATTCTGTCTATCTCTGCATCAGTTGCATTTGGTAAAAATGTGTCTTCTGCTTCTGGACTGTGAGTTCCATGAGGGCAGGGAATGTGCCATGCTTTTAACATTCTTCTTGTCTAGACAGGGTCTGGCATGGAACAGGTGCTCAAGGAATATTTCATAATACAATGAATGAACTAAGTTCCCAAGGGTCCTTTCAGTTTGATCCAGAAAACATACATAAATAGAAAACAGCAACTCACAGATCTCCTCAGGAAGGAGTCAGCCCAAACCATCTATATACATTAAAGCATGGAGAACAAAGTGGAAAAACAAAAACAAGGATGTAGAAGTCAACAATTACTGGAATTACTGCTCTTTGAGAAACAGCCCTAACATATCATTTTCCCAGCAGTGACTCTCACCATTTTATCTCCATATGCCATTTGTCAATCCAGACTGAGCTGGTTCTCTAGTGTAAAATAGCCCCAATGCTATTAAGAATGGTTCTGTCAATGAAAAAGCAAGACCATTCATGGTGAAATGCATTTTACCAGGCCTATGCACATATTTGAACAGGGATGTCTCATAAGTTCTCTGAACCTTGGTTTTCCTATCTGTAAGGTATGGATTATATCCTGTCTTAGCACCTATACTAGCAAGGCTGATTCATGACATGAGGCATCTAGTGTAAAAATGCTCCAAGCACTGTTAACTTGCTCTATCCTAGAACCTATGGAAAGAATATCAGAAAAAAAGGTTTGAGCCAATGTGTTGCTGGCTGATGATGGCTATCAGTGGTTGCCAGGTACTATGTTAGAACTCTGCAAAAGACAGAAGAGATGGCCTGAGGGGCTATGTTGGAGGACTCTAGGGTGCCTGAGTGAGCCCATCATTGAGGAAGCTTCATAAAGTGGGTAATATGGGGTCAGGATCAGAGGTTGCTCTTCTGTATTCCAGCACCAAACACAAAATAGGCATTTCGAGGTTGCTCTTCTGTATTCCAGCACCAAACACAAAATAGGCATTTCATAATTTTAAAAGGAAGGAAAGGAAAGGAAAGGAAAGGAGAGGAGAGGAGAGGAGAGGAGAGGAGAGGAGAGGAGAGGAGAGGAGAGGGGAGAGGAGGGGAGGGGAGGGGAGGGGAGGGAAGGGGAGGGGAGTCATGCTCAAAGGCCCAGCTCACTTCTGTGCAACTGTATTCAGTTTACCTAATCTACACACGCACACACACACACACTCAAACACAAATACACATCTGCTGCTCCCTCAGACCTAAGCTGGGTTCTAGTGACCCTGATATGAATGAGACATAGTCCTTCCTTCAAGGACTAAACTGAGACAGACCCAGAAATAGACAATGATAATTTGATGATAAATGCTGTGAAAGAGAAATTCAGGAGAAAGGGAGACAGACTGAGCAGGGACTGACTAACTCTACCTGCAGGGTCCTGGAAGACTTCCCAGAGGGGAAGACACATAGTTAGGTTAGGCCCTGAAGGAAGAGTAAAAGTTTCCAGGCAGAGTGGCAGAGAGAGGATTCTAGGCTGAGGTCACATTGAAAGCAAAGGCAATGGGGTTGGTGGTGGTGGTAACACAATCAGACATTATTGGGAAGCCTAAGAGTGAGTGTCTAATGGCAGAACAGAAGATGTGGGAGAGAGTTGCTGGAGCTAAGGTAAGAAAGACAGGATGGGGTCAGTCCAGCCTCACCCAGGATCAGGCATAAAACGTGTTCTAGGAAAGGGAAACAACAGCAGCAAAAATGACAGGAATCCAGCATTTGACTAGAGGAACTATTTTTAGAAAATCATAGATTGAAAAAGTAAGGGAGGAAAGGATAAGATTTAAAATTTGAGACAGGCAACTTCTTATGGCTTTTTTTGCTTTTATTTGTCTAATCTCACATCATTCTATACTCACCACTCTTGCCACCTAACCCTATCCCATGGCTCTGCTACATATATTAAAGATAATTAATAAGACTGCCTGGTTTTGAACCCCACCTCTATCATTTATTAGTTTGTTGAACTTGAAAAGTTTCCCAACATTTCTTACCCTCAGTTTTTAGAGCCACCAATGAGTATCCATTGTATGGAATGCTATGTGCTTTAATAATTTCTATTGATCATTTTCTATGTGTCAGGTCCCATTCCAAGCATTTTTGTGTATTATTTCATTTATTTCCAGACAATTGTTTTAATGTAGGTAGTATTTGTGTCCCTATTTTATAGATGAAGAAAGCAAAACACAGTTTGAGAATTTGGTCTCAGGTAACACAGCTATAGGTAGAAGACAGGGTTGGAATCCAGGCATTTTGAGGAAAAAGCCTGTGTTTCCAACCACAGTGAGTAAGAACATTGACTTAATGTGTCTAAGGTTCTTCAAAAAACTAAGAATAGAGCTATCATAAGATCCAGCAGTATCACTGCTGGGTATGTACCCAAAAGAAAGGAAATCAGTGTATCAAAGAGATACCTGCACTCTCATGTTTGCTGCAGCACTGTTCACAATACCCAAGATTTGGAAGCAACCTAAGTGTCCATCAATACATGAATGGATCAAGAAAATGTGGTGCTTATACATAATGGAGTACTGTTCAGCAATAAAAAAGAATGAGATCCTGTCATTTGCAACGACATGGATGGAACTCGAGGCCATTACCTTAAGTGAAATAAGTCAGGCACAGAAAGACAAACATCACATGTACTCACTTATTTGTGGGATCTAAAAATCCAAAAATTGAACTCATGGAGATAGAGTTATCAGAAGATGGGAAGAGTAGTGGGGGTTGGGGGGCTGGTTAGGGAGGAGGTAGGGACAGTTAATGGGTACAAAAAACAAATTGAATAAGACCTAGTACTGGATAACACAACAAAGTGACTACAGTCAATAACAATTTAATTGTACATTTAAAAATAACCAAAAGATTATAACTGTATTGTTTTTAACAGCAAGGATAAACGCTTGAGGGGATGGACACCCAATTTCCCATGATGTGGTTATTATGCATTGCATGCTTGCACCAAAATATCTCATATACCCCATAAATATATATATACCTACTATATATCCACAAAAAATAAAAAAAAAATTTAAGACCATACAAAATAAAAAGGTATCTAGCATTGTGTGGGATCACAGAATCCATATGTCTGTGTGGTGTGATGAAACACAGAACTCTAATGAATGAGTGAGGAAACGAATGAAAAAATGTTGATTGAAACGGCAAACACCTAGCTGAGAGAAAAACCCTTCTTCCTCAGGTGGCTAGGCAGGAGAATGAAGAGTTGGTAGCTATAAAGTGGGATGGTGGTGGTGACTGTCTCATTTCGTCAGCTATACTTGTCATACATGCACCATTGTCCTGAGCCCATGAATAAAACACGGAGAAGTGCCCCAGACACCCTCCAAGGAGCATGATGGGGCCTCAGGGGCCACACCAGGCTCCCTGTGTAGCCCTCTGATTGGGCTTCAGAAAGTACCTGTTGCCGTTCTTCTGCCTCATCCATCATCATTACAGCCAACCCAAACATCTGATTATGAAGGCACAGCCTGGTAGCAGTGAGCAGCCAGGGAGCACAATGCCTCCAAGCTAGAAGTAAAAGGACTGGGCATGGAGGAAATCATAATTCATCAGCTTCAGAAAACTCAGAATGCTGAAGGCAGCACAAAGCTAAAGCTTCTGACCTTATAGAGAAGCAGAAAAGCCAAGGGAGCAGGCTCAGTGAGGGAGGCGACACAGGAGGTGGAGCAGGAGATGGGTTTTTCTGTCCACAGATGTCTGCAAGGTGGTGGGGTGGGGGAGGAGACATCACAGAAATATCTGCTAGTCTTAATAATTCTGCAGAATGACATCTGAAAATCCGTGCCCTGGAGACTCTGGGGATAGGACACAATTGCCTGAATTGTCAGACAGTTTAAATGAATGTCCCGAAATTATACAAATAGAAATAGAAAGGCAGATTTAAACCCAGAGCTCTGTGACCCCAAAGTCTATGCTCTTTCTCTTCTACCACACTGCCCCATGATTACACAGGAGCATATTCTAAGATGTGTGTGCCCAATTTCACACCACTGCTACATGTCAGGTTGAGAGAAAGAGAGAACAAGCTAGCAAGTTGCCACTAGCTAGATCTTATCTACTCCAAATTTCCTATTCTCGTCTCCATTTTATACTGATCCAGGCAGAAGCAGTAATGTGACCGAGGTCACACAGTAGCTAGTACACAGGTCTCTGAATTTCCACATACTTCGTAAGAGGAGAAAAGTTGCCACCTCCAGGTTTCCAGTGAAAACTATACTTTCAAGGCCAGCTAACAGTTTGAAGGTCATTTACCAAGATGCTTCACACACATGCTTGTTTACTTAAAAAAAGGAAAGAAGCCTAATTATAGCCCACTGAGAAATAAGATGTTGATGTATAAATGAAATCATGAAAAAAAACATCTAATAGCATGCTTGGGAAGAGCCTATAGGCTTGAAAGATGGATAGTGCTTCAAGCAGGGAAGGAGAGGGGAGTGACAAAGCACTACGGCCAGGTCTTAGGCTGGGGGAGAGGAGTCTCAAGTCATGCAAGTTGCTTCCAGTATCTCTCTGTGTGCTATCCTGTCTGTGCCCAAAGCAGGGATCTTTCTGCATCCTCAGAGGGTACCTGCAAACCAACTTACAAAAGGCAGTGAGATACAATGCAAAGAACTTGGGTAACCAAATCACATGGGCTTAGCTTTGCAACTTATCAACTGAGTGGCCGTGGGTAAATCACCTCACTTCTCTTCATCATCAATGGAGATAATACTTTGTAGGACTATAGTACAATTAAAGGAAACATACATAAAGTATTTACCATGTTCCTTGAATATATTAGGTATTAATAAACTTTATTATACTGATTAGTATCATTATTATTACTATCTATCCCTCATAATGTGAGGAGCATGTCACTGGGTTTCCAGTGGTTTCCATGGTAGTCTCCAGGATTTGGCTATTTTCTGTTAAAAGGACATGGCTTTTCTTTCAAAACAGTGAGAATTGCATGTTTCTCTGAAGTAAAAATATTCAGCTCCCACTCAACACCCTACCTACCTATTGTGGGTATAATTCTGAGGGGGAGGTGGGAATTATTTCTTTGAAACTTATCACTGAGCCAGAACTGAAACTGCTGAGCCAGGCTCAGTAATGCCTTCTGACTGTGGTAAGTGGGGCCCCTCCCACACTTTGGAGTGTCTTTTGAAAAATGTCTATGTCCTTCTATAGTACCTGGCCTGGCTGTGCAGTCCAAGCAGGATGTCCTGAGCCCTGGTTCCTCTGGGTCCTGGTCACTAGACGTGCCTAACTTGAAATTTTCTCAGTCCTCCTCCAGTGCTGGAGATCAACCAGGGCTAGCAGTGACAATTGGGCCGGGCATGTCTCAGCCCTCCTTTCTCATTCTCAGGGTGTTCTCAATCTTTCTAGTTCCCCAGATGTAGAGACAATCAGATGCTCTGAGAAGGCCCAGAACTTATGGTTATGGGCTTGTCCCATGTCCCAGTTCCAGGATAAGATAGATGCCTGGGTAAGCAGATCACTTCTGTGTGTTTCCTTCATGGAATCATACAAGATTGGGCCACCAGAATGGTGCCAACATACTGAATTTGGGTGACTCTCATTTATGTTGGACACAGGAAGAGTCTAGAGCTCTGAGATACTGATAGTCCACCACTGACCTTTGGACTTGAGCTGTGTATGGACCCAGGCATTGGCTCTTGCCCATCTATGTTCTAATCAAGGTGCTGTCTCCAGGTTTACAGCAACTGAAGATAGCATGGGTGGCAGCAGGCATCCTTAACCCTGTATCCCCTTCTGCTAAGTAGTTTCCAGTCTCTTTACAGTGCTAAGATGTCCTCCAGAAGTAGCTGTCCCTACCATGAGATATCTATCTTCTTTGAAGTCTTTCAAAATTGTTACTCTGTATCTCCAATAAGCCCTGCTCATTGTCTCCAATCCAAGTGTGAATGTTGTGGTCTCTTGGGCCATTAATGAGGTGTGCCATTTGAGAACACACTTTCCTTGCACAAACAGAACAGTTTCTCTCAGTATCTGGGCTCCTTGCTTATTCTTCCTGCTGATGGTGGTATGTGAAAGGCAGTTAACATTGTGCAGTCAACTTTGACAGAGTACATTCTAGGAATGTAGGGACTACGACCTAAAGCTAGAATTCAAGAAAAAACATTGTTGGAAGATGTGTTAATCTAAGTTTATGCTATACAATTCCTAATGGTACATTTAACATAACTGGCAAATAAATTATTTATTCACATTTTTCTGTATACTTAAGATGAACCCTGCATTTGTGTACATCATTAGAAACCAGTATTTGTAGGGGCACCATGAATGCTGAAGCATCACAAGTAATGATGTAACCAGCGTTAAGTAAATAGTATTAGGAAACTGCTGAGGCAAGAAGATCTACATTGTTTCATTACAAATATGTCCCAAAAAGCCATGCATTGTGAGTAAAAACAGTAGTGATAGCTTTTTCTGCATGTGGGAGATATCAAATTATCTCCAGAAACTATGCCTTTGACAATCAAGAATATGAAAAGATGGCTCCGGATACTTTACATGCACTCATTGAACAATAAACAAACACCTAAGTATCTTCTCTACACATTATTCTAAATCTTCATCTAAATTCATGGACCTCGCATGAGGTCTATAAATTTTGTAATACAATTTTTAATCAAACTGTTTATATAGACATAGGCGTCACAAAAAATCTTTGCCTGGAGCCCTGCATGCCTTAGGGGTGGCCTTGGTGAGATCAATATAAAACATGTCTAGCTAGTGATTTAACTATGGAATCTTGTCACTAGAGACAGGATAAAGGAAAATATCTGATGACTGCTTGGTACATTGTTCCTCTCTTATAACTGAAGGGTCACTACAAGTCGCACCTATGCACCTACAGATATATCATAATCAGCCATTAAAAATAAAGTTTTAAAGCAATCTTTCACAATTTGTACACATTCTCACAATATAATATTACAAGTGAGCAGCAGAATTTTATATATATTCTAAAATTCTACTACATAAATGGAAAATGCATAGAAAAAAGACAAAGGAAATAGGATACGATATTGAGTTGTCTTTTTTTTTTTCTATTAAAGCAGGTTTCACAGGTAAAACTCCTCTTCCAAGGAAACCAATAATTTTTTTCTTTATTGAACAGAACAAATTGGTAGAAAAGTGCCTTACATATTGAAACTTCTACATCCCAGAATGTGGCTTTAATTACTATATTTTATCAAGAAGTGTTTGTGTATAAAAATCAAAAACACAAGTATCAAACTGCTGAAAATGTAACACGGTGTCAAAATTATTAATAGACAATGATAATATATTTCCAGAAATATAAAACCAAAAAATTTAAGAGCATGTTGGAAAAGCGGAGAAATCTGAGGGGATTTTGCTGTTTCATGTGTACTTTTCACTACTTTCTAAATTTGCTACAATAAAATGTACTATTTTCACTTTTTTTTTTTTCAGTTCACTGAATTTCTTTCAACATGCCTCTCTCACTACTCTGCACATGTTTCCTTTTGCCTATATACTCATTCTCCCCAACTACTTACTTTCATTTGGCTAAATCCTATTTATCTTTGAGATTCCATCAGCAACATCACTTCCTCCAGGCACCCTTCTCAGATCCCTCAAAGCTGCATTAAGTGTTCTTGCAATGAGCTTCCACGTTATCCTAAAGATTCTTATCACTCTACACGTAACTGAAAGTTTGTTTGCCTCTTTCCTATCAGCTCTACACTCCAGCGATGTCCATTACTGTGCTTGGCAAATAATGAATACTGAGAAATATTTCTGAAATGAATAGATTAATGAAAATTAAAATACAATTTAAAACTCCCTTTAAAAATATATACACATAGGCCGAGCGTGGTGGCTCATGCCTGTAATCCCAGCACTTTGGGAGGCTGAGGAGGGTGGATCACGAGGTCAGGAGATTGAGACCATCCTGGCTAACACGGAGAAACTTCGTCTCTACTAAAAATACAAAACTATTAGCCAGGCGTGGCAGCATGCGCCTGTAGTCCCAGCTGCTGGGAAGGCTGAGGCAGGAGAATGGCGTGAACCTGGGAGGCGAAGCTTGCAGTGAGCCGAGATTGCGCCACTGCACTCCAGCCTGGGTGACAGAGCAAGGCTCCATCTCAAAAAATATATATATATATATATATTTATATAAATATCTCATGTACACACACACACACACACACACATACACATAAACAAAACCTAGGAGATTCAGGGAAGCTTTTTGTTACCGTTATTTGTTTAAGTTTTCCAGTGATAGTTTAAAAAATTTGTTAAGCATGATGATTAACTTTTCACAATAATGCAATAATGTGTGAGCTGTGCCTCTTTCAAGCCTTATTATAATGTTGGCCCATTACCCATCTGATGTGAAGAAAAAACTGTTATCACGTGCTTCAGTAAATAAAAAGAGAATTTGTGGAATTGTTGACAGTTACAAAAAAAAAAAACCTGGTAATTCTTTGGGGCAGTGTTGAGCAAATAAGTTCCTAAGAACACTAATTCCATAAGATATTCTAGGAAAAAAAGAGGGAGAGAGGGTCTATAATCAAATAACTTCAGGAAATGCTGTATGCACTGGTCCCCTCTGAAGAATTACGTGTATTAGCATATTTCAGTGTTGTAAAAAGTCCTGCTGTAATGAATATGGTTAATTTATTTTTAATCCAGTACTTCTCAAATGTATTTAAATATGAATCCTTCCTTTATGTAATACTTATTAACATCTATTTCCCAGAACACTTTTGGAAATGCTGGGTTTCAGAGATAAAGGCTTCCAGAGGAAGGAATTTTCTGGCTCACAGTGAAGGCAAGAAATAGGAAAAATACTGGAGAGAGAGACAATAAGACTTAAAAAAAAAAAGTAATAAAATGTAACATTTATTGACCACTTACTATACAGTATGTCAAGTATCTTACATATACTAGCTTAAGTTTTACAATAAATTAAAAAAGTAGAAACTATCATTCCCACTTAATGAAAAGTAAATTAAAATTCAAAGGGATTAAGTATGCTGTAGACAGCACCATGTCTGTCTGGGTTACTTCATACCCTTCCTCTAACCATTATGCTATGAGCACTGAGCCACACAAACCCTCCTTTCCCTGGTGGATTAGGTGACAGAATGGAAGCACTTCCTTCCTGTATTTATTTTCCCTTCTCTTCCTTTCTTTTCTCCCTTTCCTTCCTTCCTCAAACATCCTGAGTGTTCACTCTGTCAGTCACCTGTGGAACTTGTGGTTTCAGAGATGAATAAGAAATGATCCCTATTCTAAAAAAGCATCCAGTCTAGCCCACCAAGTTAGTCATCTTCCAAGCCCTGGGATAGACAAACAGGTGGATAAGAGGAAAGACGACCCTGTGGGTTGCATCAAAAGCATCTCAAAGGCTGCTGAGGTCAAGATGAAAACCCCACCTAGGGCTTCTTCCCACACATTTCTGGGGCTGGAGCCTTAGAAGAGGTGTTTAGCAGTATGGGGTGAAATGGTTCACGCACAAATCACCAAATTAATGCAATTTTCATTAACTAGATTTATTAGTGAACCTGGGGGCAAGTATACCTGTCCCCTATTTCAAATATTCTCTGGAGTTCTGGGAGATGAACAATATGCCAATCTGGCCATATGCCAAGAAGCTAACGGGGAAAACAAGTGTATTAATAAAATTTCAACCACACAGGGTTTAAAAAATAAATATAATTCTGGGCAGAAATAAATATGGTCCTTACTTTTAAACTAATATATTAGTTTAAGGTAAAGGGAGCTTTTATCTTCCTAGATCATACTGCCAGTCACACTGCTCTGAGTGTCTGCCTCACAATCAGAAAGGAGAGGTCCATTGACAGTTAGGAATGTTTTAAGAAGGCAATGTGGAAGGGGAGAGGTGGGAAGGAAGGGAGGGAGGAGACTTGGATGAGACAATAGAGTCATAGGAGATTAAGGGACGTTTGGGGCTTTGATACCACCTGGATTCTCCGCTCCAAGGTTTAGGTTTAGAAAGATACCCACTACTTCCTCACAGATGCCTCATGATGCCCTAATCTCAAAAAGAATTTTGGACTGACCTAGGGAGGCATTTTTGATCTCCCATGTGGATAAGGAGTTTCAGGCCTGCCATTCTTCTTGCTGAAGACTGTCACTGAGAGGAGGAGAGGTGAAGGTAAGGTTCTGCTTGAAATTCAACTAGTGCTGCATAAGGAATGATACACATGAAAAATTGATCATGACACTGCACTCAGGCAAATATTATTAATAATGCAATATTTAAACACACAATATATCCCTCTTAATGATGAAAAGAAATCCAAGGTCAAAGCAAATAAAAGTCATTCCAATGTTAACAAAAGGAAAAGAGAATTTCTCTATGCACATCACTCCACAATAGCTTCCTTTATACCACCATCTAAGAGAGTAAGTAGCCCTTCCATCAAGAGAGGTGGCAAAACTCTTCTCAACAGGAATATTTCAAACCACTAGGCAGTTCTAGAAAAGTACAGAATTCAGGAGTTTTAGCCCTTCTTTTCTCATCTTCTCTAATGTAAAACGAAGGTAAAAATACCTAAACTCTTTCTGGGCCTTGTTTTCCCATCTGCAAAATGAGGAGGCCACTAGATAATCTCCAAGTTAACAAATTGCAATTTTGAATATTTATAATTATGTAGATAAATTTGGAAGCTTCTGATAGAGCTGGATACAAGCTCAGTTCCTTCACATACTTGGAGTAGGACCTTGGTCAAGTTACTTAACCCCTCTAAACCCCAGATTCATAAGTGATAAAATGAGACAATAACATTCCTACCTCAGAGATTTATTTTGAGTACTGGGTAATTCAAGATAATACTGCTAGAGAGAGAAGACATAAAAATCAAGCCCAGGTCTGTTTAACTTCAAAGACTATGCTCTTCCCACTACGATAGTGGAGAATACGAACAAGAAAAAATGTCTGCAAAGCCAAGCAGAGTGCAGCAGAAGCACAGGCTTTCTGCTGTAGAATGCCAGAGGCAAGAGGAATTAACATTGTCTGTGGGTGAAGGCAGCAAGTTGTTACATCGGGAAAAGAGCTCTGGAGTCAGAGGCCAGTGATTCAAAACATTTAACCTTTCTTGGTCTCAGTGTCTTCTCCTGGAAAACAGGGAAAGTAACAGTACCTGCTTTACAGAGTCATTAAGAGTAAAGATGTAAAGGTTATGTATATAAGCATTCAGCACAGTACTCAGGACATTATAAAATCAATAAATAATAGCTATTGCTATTATTATAGTAGGTTCTTTAAATTACATGAAATTAAATATTTTTATTATAAGTGATCAAAACTTCTAGACTGACCTCAACACTGCACAAGATACTGGTAACCCTAAGAGAATCCTAAGTCTAGAATAGCATTGTCTATTGGCTTTCCAACTTCTGTATCACAAAAGAAAAAGTCTAGAAAACACATACTGTGGCCTTCAACCAGGCTTTATTCTCAGAGGTATTATTTACATTTCAAATTTATTATTGTCTCCCATGGTGCTGACATGAAATAACCTTCCATTCTCTTCCATGTTAAAAGAGTACAGTGTTTCTTGGCTCCATAAATAATTCAGGGCTATATTAATATTTTAAGAATAAGCAATATATTTGAACCCTAGAAAAACCACAAGGATTGAAATTAGTTATTTGTAGCTGAAAACTTAATTGCTCCAACATATTGATTGTTTTTTTCTTCCAGGTTTTATTGCCCACACAATGAAGAGTGCCTACTCTCATTCTAAATGCTGCGTACTTAATTATATCTGTTAGATTTTATTTTTATGAAAACTCAAAAGCATCCAACCATGAACTTAAATGCTTTTGCCCATCTGATGCTAAACACAGAACCATTTGCCTTTCTTTAAAACAGTGCACTCTTCTTCACAGATATTTTTCTTAGGATGACAGATGCTACTTTTCAAAAATATCAGGTTTTTGAGTTAGCACTTATAACCTTGCTAATGAAAGAGAAGAAAACTATGATGCAAATATGTGTATGCATGATCTTATTTAACCCTTAAAATAACCTCCAATATAGGTAATATCTTACCTTTTTACAGATGAAGGAATTGAGGTTCAAAGACATCAGTAACTTGTTCAAGGTCACAGAGCCAAAATGTGCATCCAACCCTAAAACCCAAGCTCTTTCCTCTAAACGAGGGTTCCTCATAGTACTAATAATGATAGTAATAGGTAAGATATATTGAGCATTTACTATGTGCCAGGCAGTCTTTTAAGATGTTTACATGCATTAATTCATTTAATTCTCACAATAATCCTTTGAGATAGGGGCTATTTTTATCTCATTCCACAGTTCAGGAAAATAAAGATTAGATAGTTCAAGCGCCTCTTCCAAGTTTCTTTGATATTAAGTGATGGGCCAGAATTTCAAGTCATATAGCCTGGTTCTAGGGTTTATTTATCCTATACACACTATAGTCCTAGATGGCAAAATCTAAAAAATAGAGGAGTGGGCTTCCATCAGCAGGTTAGTAAAGTAAGATGTCAGAGGGCATCTTCTCAGTTCCACATGGGACACTAAACAGATATCTAATGACAATAAGGTGGCCATGACAGGAAACTCACAGATGATAAGCTAACAGTGTTAACAACACCTATTCCTGAATGTGGTCTTGGATCTTTATAGCAAACATGATCTTACTGGCTGATCTATCAAAGTTGGCCTGCCCAGTAAATGGTAGTCTACCAGGGACCTCTGTACTACATGTGGTTGTACCCTAATGTTTCTTAAATTGTATCTAGACAGGGTATTGCCTCTATTATCTATGATGACAGAGTTCCAGGAAGAGGAAGACAGGTAGAATTAGCTGAAGAGTGAAGAATCTAGATCATCAGACATTTATTGAATACCAACTAAGTGTCAGGCCCTATGCTGAATCTCTGACTCTTGTTTGCTACCACGGCAGCTTCAATAATCTAATATCAATCTTTTGACTTCAACCTGGTCATGCACCTCTAGACCACACATTTCCTTTAACCCAACACATCAGGGTAACAGCTCCCTATCTTACATTTTCATTCATCCTGATGTTAATCATCCCTAGAGTAGACAATAGATGGGAAATTCACAATCCCAGATGCTAACACAAGAGATGAGTCAAAGCTCTGAGAAACAGCTATTGAATGTAAATGTCCATTTTCCTTGGTCTTGAGTAATAAAATAGTGCATTGGCTATATATTGTTGTATACAACTTACTCCAAAAACTCTAGTGGCTTAAGACAGCAAACATTTATTATCTCTCACAGTGTCTGAGAATGAGGAATCTGGGAGTAAATTAGCTAGATTTTTCTAGCTCAATGCCTCTCATGAGGTTTTCATCAAGCTGTAGCGCTATAGACATCTGAAAACTTTACTGGAGCTAGAGGAACTGCTTCCAAGCTCATTGGCATGGCTCGGAAGGCTTCAGTTCCTCATTCCTTTCCATAGAACCTCTTATAACATGGAAGCTGGCTTTACCCAGAGAGGAAAAAAGAGAGTGAGTGCAACCAAGATAGAACCCACCATATCTTTTATAAACTTATCTCAGAGTAATATAACCTTATCGATTAATATAACCTTGTCATCACTAATGCCAGATTTTATTTATCACACATACTAACTATGGTACAGTGTGAGTGGAGACTACACAAGAGTTTAGGGTGAAGATCACCGGGAGCCATCTTGAAGGGTAGTTATTAATACCATAAATAGCAAACAATACAATCTTTAGAGCCAACTGAAAGGTATTACTTAACATTCAGTCAAACATACTTTGGAACAAAGAAACAACTAAAATAATTTGATTTAATTTAGGTTAATTGGTTGCTGAATGAATTAAGTTCAAGTGGGGGTTAACTATATTTATAATTTTCATTCTTTTAATGAGAAAAAGTTTGGCAGATACTTTTTTCATTTTTTTTTATTATACTTTAAGTTCTAGGGTATATGTGTAGAACATGCAGGTTTGTTGCATAGGTATACACGTGCCATGGTGGTTTGCTGCACCCATCAACCCATCATCTACATTAGGTATTTCTCCTAATGCTATCCGTCCCCTAGCCCCCCACCCCCCAGAAGGCCCCAGTGTGTGATGTTCCCCTCCCTGTGTCCATGTTCTCATTGTTCAACTCCCACTTAGAGTGAGAACATGAGGTGTTTGGTTTTCTCTTCTTGTTTTAGCTTGCTGAGAATGATGGTTTCCAGCTTCATCCATGTCCCTGCAAAGGACATGAACTCATCCTTTTTTATGGCTGCATAGTATTCCATGGTGGATATGGGCCACATTTTCTTTATCCAGTCTATCATTGATGGGCATTTGGGTTGGTTCCAAGGCTTTGCTATTTTGCTATTTTGAACAGTGCCGTAATAAACATATGAGTGCATGTCTCTTTATAGTAGAATGATTTATAATCCATTGGGTATATACCCAGTAATGGGATTGCTGGGTCAAATGGTATTTCTGGGCCTAGATCCTTGAGAAATTGCCACATTGTCTTCCATAATGGTTGAACTAATTTAAATTCCCACCAACGGTGTAAAAGCATTCCTATTTCTCCAAATCCTCTCCAACATCTGTTGTTTCCTGACTTTTTAATGATTGCCATTCTAACTAGCATGAGATAGTACCTCACTGTGGTTTTGATTTGCATTTCTCTAATGACCAGTGATGATGAGCTTTTTTTCATATATTTCTTGGCTGCATGTATATGTTCTTTTGAGAAGTGTCTGTTCATATCCTTTGGCTACTTTTTGATGGGATTGTTCATTTTTTCTTGTAAATTTGTTTAAGTTCTTTGTAGATTCTGGATATTAGCCCTTTGTCAGATGGATAGATTGCAAAAATTTTCTCCCATTGTGTAGGTTGTCTGTTCACTCTAATGAGTTTCTTTTGCTGTGCAGATGCTCTTAGGGAAAGGATTCCCTATTTAATAAATGTTGTTGGGAAAACTAGCTAGCCATAAGCAGAAAGCTGAAACTGAACCCCTTCCTTACACCTTATACAAAAATTAACTCAAGATGGATTAAAGACTTAAATGTAAGACCTAAAACCATAAAAACCCTAGAAGAAAACCTAGGCAATACCATTCAGGACATAGACATGGGCAAAGACTTCATGACAAAAACACAAAAAGCAATGGCAACAAAAGCCAAAATTGACAATTTGGATCTAATTAAACTAAAGAGCTTCTGCACAGCAAAAGAAACTATCATTGAGTGAGTTTCCTAATCCTGAGTTCTAATTTGATTGCATTGTGTTCTGAGAGACTATTTCTTATGATTTCTGTTCTTTTGCATTTGCTGAGGAGTGTTTTACTTCCAATTATGTGGTTAATTTTAGAATAAATGCCATGTGGTGCTGAGAAGAATGTATATTCTGCCAATTTGGGGTGGAGAGCTCTGTGGATGTCTATTATTTTTGCCTGGTCAAGAGCTGAGTTCAAGTCCTGAATATCCTTGTTAATTTTCTGTCTTGTTGATCTGTCTAGTATTGACAGTGGGATGTTAAAGTCCCCCACTATTATTCTGTGGGAGTCTAAGTCTCTTTGTAGGTCTCTAAGAACTTGCTTTATGAATCTGGGTGCTCCTGTTTTGGGTGCATATATATTTAGGATAATTAGCTCTTCTTGTTGCAGACCCCTTTACCATTATGTAATGCCCTTCTTTGTCTCTTTTGATCTTTGTTGGTTTAAAGTCTGTTTTATCAGACTAGGATTGCAACACCTGCTTTTTCTTGCTTTCCATTTGCTTCGTAAATCTCCCTCCATCCCTTTATTTTGAGCCTATGTATGTCTTTGCATGTGAGATGGGTCTCCTGAATACAGCACACTGATGGGTCTTGTCTCTTTATCCAATTTGCCAGTTTGTGTCTTTTAATTGGGGCATTTAGCCCATTTCCATTTAAGTTAATATTGTTATGTGTGAATTTGATCCTGTCATTATGATGCTAGCTGGTTATTTTGCCCATTAGTTGATTCAGTTCCTTCATAGCATCGATGGTCTTTACAGTTTGGTTCCTTTCCATATTTAGTGCTTCCTTCAGGAGCTCTTGTAAGGCCGTCCTGCTGGTGACAAAATCTCTCAGCATTTGCTTGTCTAAAAGGACTTTATTTCTCCTTCATTTATGAAGCTTAGTTTGGCTGGACATGAAATTCTGGGTTGAAAATTCTTTTCTTTAAGAATGCTGAATATTGGCCCCCACTCTCTTCTGGCTTGTAGGATTTCTGCAGAGAGATCTGCTGTTAGTTTGTTGGGCTTCCCTTTGTGGGTAACCTGACCTTTCTCTCTGGCTTCCCTTAACATTTTTTCCTTCATTTCAACGTTGGTGAATCTGACGACTGTGTCTTGGGGTTGCTCTTCTCGAGGAATATCTTTGTGGTGTTCTCTGTATTTTGTGAATTTGAATTTTGGCCTGTCTTGCTAGGTTGGGGAAGTTCTCCTGGATAATATCCTGAAGTGTATTTTCCAACTTGATTCCATTCTCCCCCCGTCACTTTCAGGTACACCAATCAAACATAGATTTGGTCTTTTCACATATCCCATATTTCTTGATGGTTTTGTTCATTCCTTTTCATTCTTTATTCTCTAATCTTTTCTTCATGCTTTATTTCATTAAGTTGATCTTCAATCTCTCATATCCTTTCTTCCGCTTGATTGATTCAGCTATTGATACTTGTGTATGCTTCAGGAAGTTCTCATGCTGTGTTTTTCAGCTCCAGGAGGTAATTTATGTTCTTCTCTAAACTGGTTATTCTAGTTTGCAATTTGTCTAACCTTTTTTCAAGCTCCTTAGCTTCCTTGCATTGGGTTAGAATGTGCTCCTTTAGCTTGGAGGAGTTTGTTATTACACACCTTCAAAATGTACTTCTGTCAATTTGTCAAACACATTCTCTATCCAGTTTTGTTCCCTTGCTGGTGAGGAGTTATGATACTTTGGAGGAGAAGAGGTGTTCTGGTTTTTGGAATTTTCAGCCTTGTTTGCACTGTTTTCTCCCCATCTTCGTGGATTTATCTACCTGGGTCTTTGATGTTGGTGACATTTGGATGGGGTCTCTGATTGGACGTCCTTTTTGTTGATGTTGATGCTACTCCTTTCTGTTTGTTAGTTTTCCTTCTAACAGTCAGGCCCCTCTGCTGCAGGTCTGCTGGAGTTTGCTGGAGGTCCACTCCAGACCCTGTTTGCCTGGATATAATCAGCAGAGGCTGCAGAACAGCAAATATTGCTGCCTGATCCTTCCTCAAGGGGCATCCACCAGATGCCAGCTGGAGCTCTCCTGTATGAGGTGTCTGTCAGTCCCTACTAGGAGGTGTCTCCCAGTCAGGAGACATGGGGGTCAGGGACCCACTTGAGGAGGCAGTCTGACCCTTAGTAGAGTTCAAACACTGTGCTAGGAGATCCACTGCTCTCTTTAGAGCCATCAGGCAGGGATGTTCAAATCTGCTGAAGCTGTGCCCATAGCCACCCTTTACCCCAGGTGCTCTTTCCCAGGGAGATAGGGGTTTATCTATAAGCCCCTGACTGGGGCTTCTGCCTTTTTTTTCAGAGATGTCCTACCCAGAGAGGAGGAATCCAGAGAGGCAGTCTGGCCGCTTGCCACAGCGGCCTTGCTGACCTGTGGTAGGCTCCAACCAGTTCGACCTTCCAGGTGGCGTTGTTTACACTGTGAGGGTAAAACAGCTTACTCAAGCCTCAGCAATGGCCAGTGCCCCTCCCCGCACCAAACTTGAGCATCCCAGGTCAACCTCAGACTGCTGTGCTGGTAGTGAGAATTTCAAGCCAGTGGCTTTAGCTTTCTGGGCTCCCTCGGGGTGGGAGCCGCCAAGCTAGACCACTTGGCTCCCTGGCTTCAGCCCCCTTTCCAGGGGAGTGAACAGTTCTGTCTCGCTGGCATTTCAGGTGCCATTAGGGTATGAAAAAAAAACTCCTGTAGCTAGTTTGATGTTTGCCTAAATGGCCACCCAGTTTTGTGCTTGAAACCAGGGCGCCTACTCTGTAGGCACTGGAGGGAATCTCCTGGTCTGCCAGTTGTGAAGGCCGTAGGAAAAGCACAGTATCTGGAGTGGAGTATATGGTTCCTCACAGCACAGTCCCTCACAGCTTCCCTTGGTTAGGAGAGGGAGTTCCCTGACCCCTGGCACTTTCTGGGTGAGATGATGCCCCACCCTGCTTTGGGTCGCCCTCCGTGGGCTGCACCCACTGTCCAACCAGTCCCAATGAGATAAACTGGTTACCTCAGTTGGAAACGCAGAAATCACCCACCTTCTGCATCAATCTCACTGGGAGCTGCAGACCAGAGCTTTTCCTATTCAGCCATCTTGCCAGCAATCTTCCAGTCGCTATTTAAACACCTATTTATGATTTTCAAAGGTTCTTGAGACTTCCTTAGTTTGGACAATTAGGCCCTCAGGGCTAATAATATTTTTATTCTAGTTTCACATCTGGACACTCCCTTTATACCTAGCCCCTCCTGGCCTTTGTGATTGGCTGTTCCTTTGGCTGGTCTACTGGCTTTTTGATTCTATAACTCACCCAAGATTCTGTCTCTCAATTTTCCCTTTTGGTTCTTCACACTGAAGTCTGCCCACGGGGAACACACATACTGATATGTTCCAACCATAGCTTCTAAGATATTACTCCCTGCCCAGAGCTTAGCAGTCCCTCTCAGGATCATGCCTCTTGGGAAGGAGCCATTTGAAAACCACTTTTTAATTGTGTGGTCTTGAGAAAATTTCAGTTTTCTTGACTTTCTGAGCCTCATTTTCCTGTCTGCAAAATGAAGGTAAAATTACTTAGCTACCCAACAAGTGCAATCTCTTACTAGCTGTTTGATCTTGAGAACTTATTTAATCCCACTTTTCCTCATCTGGGCAACAGAGATAGGGGTACCTTTCTCAGAGGGTTGTGAAGATTGTGATAATATACGTTAAGCACTTAGCATTATGGTCAGTAATTAGTTTGCAATCAATAAACACTGGGCACTAAGTTAATAAATATCATAACATACTATAATAATAATAGCAATTATGATGATGATGGTGGTGATGATGATGATGCTGTCTCATTTTTCTATTATGTCCCTAAAATTGACATTTACTCTGTCCAGAAATTGACATCTCATCCCCAAACATGTGCCCCATATTTCTGGAGTTACTTTAAAAGGAACATCATATATTTGCATGTATAAATTCCAGATCATATATGAATCACATGACATAGTCATACTCAGTAAATGTCTGATAAATGAATAAATGAACAAATGAATAAATGTGTTGTATTTGCTAAGAATTAGGGTTGGTATTTACTTGTTCTTGCCTATGAGAACAAAACTAAATCCACAACTCAGTATTCATATTTTCATGCAACTGCCTTCAAGTTGATCTTTCATGAATGCCCAAACAAATCTGCCATTCCAGTCAAACCAATATAATAAGCTTATCCTTTCTACTTTGTGTAGTAGTAGACAGGTTTTGGACTTTGAAATCTTTGACATGAATTTTAATTATAGCTCTGCCATTTACTACCTCAGAGACCTAAGAGAGGTCCCTTAACCTTACTGAGTTTTGGTTTTCTCCTCTGTAATGTGGAAATAATAATTAGTCCTCAATATAATTGTGAGATTTTGGTAAGCTGATATATATTTTAAAATGATGGCACAGCAATTAACACATAATAGAAAATCAATAACTATTAGTTTCTTTGTTGTTTTTGCTTGATACCTATTTTTGAAAAACAATTCAGTAATATGTATCAATTCTGAAACTCCTCCTTCTATCCAACAATTCCATATCTGGGTATTTCCTCAGGAGGTGACCTGAACAAAGACAAATATTTATATATAGCTATATTTTGTCATGTCTGCATTTTTAATAGAGCTCTTCAGCAATTGGTAAATAGGCTTTCACAAAGAAGACATTCATTTAGGATAACACTTGGAACTATTTTAGTGTTTGCCTCATCAACAAGCTAGCATTTAGAACAAGTACTCTTTCACACATTCATTCCCTTACTCATTCAACAAATATTTATTTAAGTGTTAACTATGTGCAGGGCAGAGTGAAAGAGAAGAGATGAATAAGACACTTTCCTCCTTCTCATCAAGCTTATAATGTTGTAAAAATCCAGATTGCTGATCCACCATTCTTCCCTGATTCTGGCAGACTCTTACTCATCCCTTGGTCACAGTTCAAATGTCACCTAACGTTTGATAGATTCTCTGACCTTCCTAGTAATCAAAGTACTTGGTTCCTTCCTATTTGCTTCCATAGGATTTTGTACATGCCTATTTTTATCGTTGACCACATTATATTGTTAGTGTATGTTTACAAACATCTTGTCTCTTTTGCTGAACTATGAGCCTCTCAATGCAAAAGCCTCCCCAGTTTTGTTCAAATTTTAAAGGCTGCAGCAACAAAATAGGTAATTACACTCAATAAATGTCTGTTGATGTATGAATGAATTAATGAACAAATGAAAATCAATCGCACATTATAACTATGACTTAATTCAAAATTTTAGGATATTTCCTGAAAGATGAATACAGCTTAAAAGGAGGCTAAAGAAGAGACAGTTTACCAGGTTTGGAAAGCAAGAAAGGCATGATGGAGAGGATAGAAGTTCATAAGAGCCTCAAAAGATAGAAAGGATCACAATAAAAATGAATCATGGGGTATTCTGGGTCTATGGATTAACCGGAGCAAAAGCACAGGGCTGCGAAAGTTGGAACAGGGGTATGGTTTATGCACGTTTGGAGGCCAGTATAAAATCCCATTCATGAAGCCGTTAGAAAATCAGGATAGGAAGGGAGATTAGAACTATTTTGAACGACCTTGAAAGAGTGAAGAATTTATTGTGAATTTTATAGTTTGTGTGCATAGTATATGTGTGTAGGTGTCAAGGAATATATTTTAGGAAAATAAAAGTTACTCAGGAAAATAGTTCCAGCAATATATAAATTATACCTGGATGTAGGGGTCGTGTAGGAGTGAGAATGCAGAGATGCAGGTAGAGACCAAATGGGAGGCTAGAGGAAGGAAATTTAGGTTAGGGTAATGGGGGTCAGAGACATACTTACAGGAAAACTACCAGGTCAATTGCCTTAGCTTTGGAGCACCACATATTCATAGCAGCATACCTCCCAAGTATTCACAAAGGGAATACATTAAAACCTCTATCCCCCAGTAACTCGAGAGCAAGATTTCAGTGCTGCTGCTATATAAAACGAATGAGGTCCATCTCTGATTTTAGAGAGCTTTTTAGCCCAAAAAGGAGACAAAGAAGCACACAAGCAACTGAAATCTTAGATAGGCTATGATAAGTGACAAAGGCATATGTAAAAGAGATCCCAAAGGTTCAGAGCTCTAGTTCTTGTGACCTGCTTTGTAATCTTATCTTCTTAAGATGGCTTTGCTCTGTATTCATGTCTAACTCTGCTAGTTAATGTTAGTAAAGTTAGCAAAGGTATAACCTCAGGAATGTCGATGTTGCGGGAAGTCAGGGACCCCAAACAGAGGGACCAGCTGAAGCCATGACAGAAGAACGTGGATTGTGAAGATTTTATGGACATTTATTAGTTCCCCAAATTAATAGTTTTGTAATTTCTTATGCCTGTCTTTACTGCAATCTCCAAACATAAATTGTAAAGATTTCATGGACACTTATCACTTCCCCAATCAATACCCTTGTGGTTTCCTATGCCTGTCTTTGCTTTAATCTCTTAATCCTGTCAGTTGAGAAGGATGTACATTGTCTCAGGACCCTGTAATAATTGTGTTAACTACACAAATTGTACAGCATGTGTGTTTGAGCAATATGAAATGTGGGCACCCTGAAAAAAGAACAGGATAACAGCAATTGTTCAGGGAATAAGAGAGATAACCTTAAACTCTGACCGCTGGTGAGCCAGGCAGAACAGAGCCATATTTCTCTTCTTTCAAAAGCAAATGGGAGAAATATTGCTGAATTCCTTTTCTCAGCATGGAATGTCCCTGAGAAAGAGAATGCGCACCTAGGGGTAGGTCTCTGAACTGGCCCCCCGAGGGCATACCTGTCTCTTATGGTCGAGATTGTAGAGGTGAAATAAACTCCAGTCTCCCACAGCGCTCCCAGGCTTATTAGGAAGAAGAAATTCCCGCCTAATAAATTTTGATCAGACCGGTTGATCTCAAAACCTGTCTCCTGATAAGATGTTATCAACGACAATGGTGCCCGAAACTTCATTAGCAATTTTAATTTCGCCTGGGTCCTGTGGTCCTGTGATCTCGCCCTGCTTCCACTTGCCTTGTGATATTCTATTACCCTGTTAAGTACTTGATGTCTGTCACCCACACCTATTCGCACACTCCCTCCCCTTTTGAAACTCTCTAATAAAAACTTGCTGGTTTTTGTGGCTTGTGGGGCATCCTACCAACGTGTGATGTCTCCCCCAGACGCCCAGCTTTAAAATTTCTCTCTTTTGTACTCTGTCCCTTTATTTCTCAAGCCAGCCGACACTTAGGAAAATAGAAAAGAACCTACGTGATTTTCGGGGCAAGTTCCCCAATAACTTAACCTTCCTGGGATTCATTTTGTCATCTGTTGCCTATTGATAACTTAAATTATGTTTGTTTGCTTCAGTTATGGAATATTATCTATCTTTGATTTCCAGTCACTATGCCCACTCACCTGTGGGATACTCCACAGGTTTTATCTTCCCTCTGCAGAGCTGACCATTCAACTGGTTGTGACCAAGTGTTTCTATAAATTTTGAGCAACTGGAGAACTTTTCAGCGCAAGGAGCTTGCTTAGCTCCCTATTGGGTGGGGTTTAGAGCCAGCTCCATAGTCTCTCTACTCCTTTTATGGAAAGGTTCCTGCCTTTCCATAAATAATCAGTAGGAACATACTCCAGAACAGCTCCTAAATGGAGCAATGTATAATGTGTATGCCTGAAACATTCCAGACAATGACATGTCCATCTGGTTGGTACTGACTAGGAGTGTTCAGAGTTTGGTGAGGTCTAGATAAGTGAGGAAGATATATGATACTTAAAGGATATAGACAAGGGGAAGAATTTCTAGAGGGATAATAACAACAGCAAAGGCATGAAGGAAGAAATTGATATGGATAGAATAGTAAAGAAATCTTCTAGATTTAGAAAAAAGGTTTGTAGAAAGTCATAAAGAAAATAATGAGGAGAGAAACGTTCACTCAACATGGAAGCACAGGGAGACAAATTTGAGTTTACTTCAAGAAAAACTTTTTACATTATCACCAGAGATATATTTGTTAAGAGAAAGACTGGGCTTCCTTGGAAGGTGATATGTGGCTTGTGGCTAAAAGAATATGAGTGGAGACTGAATGTCAACTTTGGGAAGCTGTTGTCGGGGATATTCCTACCTCGACTAGGCAACTGGCATTAAATTATGAACTCCAAAATTGGAAGGGAATTTAATAAATAGTATAATCTTGATAATGTGATAAGAAATGAGAAAAATAGTACAGAAGAAGAACAGACAAGAAAGGGAAAAGAAGGAGGGAGGGAATGAGGGAAGGAAAGAGACAGAGATGAGATGGAGGAAAGGAGGGAGGATGGAAGGAAGGAATTAAATAAGAAAAAGGTAGAAAGAGAAAAATAAGAAAGTTATGGAGGGAGGGAAGAAAGGAGGGAAGCAGACGGAGGAAGGAAGGAAGAAAGGGATGCATGGTTGAATCACCCCCAAATTGGTACACTAAGCATAGGTCCTCTCAACTCAATACTATTAATAATAATAAAAAACTCCTGGGGTCTATCCACCCATGAATTTATGATTATGTGGCCAACCACGAATAGGACATGGATGCTTCTAGTAATGAAAAATAAGGAAGAGGGGCCCAGCTTTAGATTCTGGACCCTTTCAAGAAGAAAAACAACAGCTAGCTAACAAGGCATTCTAATTGACTGCATCTTGTGGACCTTAAAAGTGTCAGAGCAATTTAACATTTAACAGCTAAATAATATATTTTACATCCCTGCCTGGGTAATTTAATAAACTGTGGTGCCTTCAGGGACCCAGCTTCATATAAATTAACTGCCTTCAACTTGGAGCATCGGGGTCTTTATCTTTTGTCAGCTTAATTATGTGTTTAATTTTACTTTTAACATTTTTAAAAATGACCCACACTAACAACAGCCTCAATTGTTTAATTAAACAAATGGATACTGTTGTATCTGGCATGATCAAAACTCTAATTTGTCGTGTTAATGTTTTGTAGGGAGCCAAGAACTCCATGATGGTACTCAGGCGAATCATGCACTCCAAAGTCTATCTGCCTACCTTTCCAGAGTAATTTAGTGGTTTAACTTAGTTCTGTAGCTATCTTAATACTAATTTGTAACCAAGTCTCCCAGAACTTTAGTATGTTATTAGGTATTTATATAATTTATCTTTGTAGAAAACTTTGCATGGTGTAGATTATAGACTTGAGTTGCATAAAGTATACATCCAAAACAATTTAAGCTCCCGAAGTATTAAAGTCCATAGGCAATATATCAGTCTATAGCCACTAGTCCTCTTTATATCCTTATACCTCCTGTCAAACCATTACTTGCATTTCCAAATATATCAACTTTATACCAATTCTAACCTGGCCCTTCATAGTTCTGTTCAGCTTTTACTTCATAATTACATAAAAGCAGGAGTCTTAACCCTTTGTTACACCCAGAATCTTAGCCTTGACCTCTTGCACTGGCTTGCTTACTAGTCTATATCCTAACTTACTGATAATTCTCATGACTTTTAACTTCATGATTCTTTTCTTCCCCATTTTAGACCAAGATTAATTTCATGTTTCAGGAACACATTAATAGCCCTTTCAATATAGCTTGGTGTCCACAACAGTCTAGATGACCACACCCAATGTTTATACTGTGGTTTCTTGTAGAGCTTCTGAATGTCTCTTACCTAACCTTTTCCACACATAATTGTTAAATAGTTTTCCTACAAAAAGCTTTGATCATTGCCTTCCTGCCTAAAAGCCATTCAGTAATTTCACATTGTCACCAGTATAAAATACAAGTTCCTTAACAAGATAATCAATACCTTTCAAACTTTAGCTCAAGGCCAATATGTTAAACTTATCTGCCTCTAGTTTTCCTATTACTATATTTATATGTTGACAGAATATAGACCTCTCATTTTTCCTGGAATGTATTTTACACACTTTCTCTTTCATGCTTTTGCTCACATTTTTTCCAAATGCCTAGTTATCATTATTTCTACTTCTCTATCTGACAGAACAGACACCCTCTACTAGAAAGCCCACCATAATTTCTTGATTCTATTAACATGAGCTGGGTCAATGATCACTTCACCATATCATCTATTACTTAAAGAAGGCTGGCCTCATGAATGGACTAGGCACCTGCCTAGGTCTTTGAGCTCTATAAATGCTCCACTGCTCCTTCCCAAAGGGAAGATATTTCCTTAGGCTGAGGCCTAGAGAATGAAAAGGAGTGGCTACAGAAAGAGCATAGCAGGCCAAAGGGCCATTATATACAAAGGTAGAAAATAAATCATTGTATTCTAGGAATTCCATGTGCTCTGTGTTATGATTCAACTGAGATTCAGAATAGGAAGAAAAAAATTATATTTGTTTTAGAGAATGTTGGGTACACAGAATTAAATTAGTGCAAATCCATGCTTCACGAAACACTCTTATCATCTGTCTGCACATGACCTTATTATACTTTATTTTGTTTTGTTTTGTTTACAGTTGGTTCTCTGCAGGTTCTGCATCCACAGATTAAACCAACAGTGGATTAAAAATAATATTTTAAAAATAATAAAAATAACAATACAACAATAATATAATTCTTTTAAAAATATAGTATAACAACTATTTACATAGCATTTACATTGTCTTTGGTATTTAAAGTAATCCAGAGATAATTTTAAGTGTATGGGAGGATGTGTACGTTATATGCAAATACTACCCCATTTTACATAAGGGACTTGAGCAGCCACAGATTTTGATATCCAAGGGGGCTCCTGGAACCAATACCTAAGAACACTAAACCATGCCTATATATTTTTTTAAAATAAATTCTAGATTTTACCATGATGACCAGGGCTACTATGATCAATCTTGTATCTTGATGCACATGTTAAGAGTTTCTTTTGAATGGCTGGGCGCGGTGGCTCACGCTTGTAATCCCAGCACTTTGGGAGGCCGAGGCGGGCGGATCACGAGGTCAGGAGATCGAGACGACGGTGAAATCCCGTCTCTACTAAAAATACAAAAAATTAGCCAGGTGTGGTGGCGGGCGCCTGTAGTCCCAGCTACTTGGAGAGGCTGAGGCAGGAGAATGGCGTGAACCCAGGAGGTGGAGCTGGCAGTGAGCCGAGATCGCGCCACTGCACTCCAGCCTGGGCGACAGAGCGAGACTCCGTCTCAAAAAAAAAAAAAATAAATAAATAAATAAAAAATAAAAAAAAAAAGTTTCTTTTGAATACTTACCTAAAAGTAGAATTACTGGCTATTATGTAAATGTCCAGTGTTTGCAAGATAATGCCAAATTGCTATGATCTGGAGGATAGCAATTAGAGAAATAGTCCAGATGAGAATACTCAACCAAGTTATTCACCTCCTCAGATTGCTCAAGCATGGTTTTTCCTTGATGCTACTGATAACCCTATGGAAAGATCACCTGGCACCAACCACAGTCTTGGAGGTTGCAGAAGAAAGGGTTTATCTTCATTGGAGTGAGGCTTTTGAGCCCCTTCGCTACCTTTATGGTGGGGATCATGTTGCCTTGGCACTCTGCCTGTTCAGCTAGCTAGGCCTATTGTTGGTGCAGCCCTAGATTTTTGTTTTAGGAATGACCCAGCAGAGCTTGGCTTCATGTCTTGCATCATGCAACTCTTGCCACCTGCACCAAGGACTTCCCTGTTGTTGCTGAGGTACAATAACTATGGTACCTGCTTGATGCCAACACATTTATATTGGCTCACCTAACTGGACCCATGAGGCTTCAGGCCACAGGTGGGCCAGGATGGAGTGCACTGGTTGCATACCATCTATCTCCTTAGTGACTCATTCTGTATCCTATGATTCACTCTGCTGATGTCTCTGCTGCTGTCAGCAGCCACTGGGGACCAGGTGGCACAACCTAATGTATGGAAGGAGTTGATGCTTTATAGGGCACATTTTTCACTAATGGGAAATGAGAAAGACTGAGAAACAAAGCTGTGGTCAGCCGGTAACGTGCCTATGTGTGCTTCCTATACCTCTTCACCATATTAATTCCCTTTTTGTCTCACTCTTGGTGCCCTGAGATTGCCTCCAACCCAAATTGAAAAGCAGTATCAGCATAAGTTTTTACCTCAGGCAAGCCAAGTAGCATTTTAGACCAGCAAAGCCATGTAAGAGAAAGTATAATACTAAAGCAGTGGAAGTGTCACAGTTGTAGGAAGGAAGGAAACTCAGCTCAGCTGTAGCACAGTACTTACCCTCTGCTCTAACTTACAGATTGCCTGGCCAGCTAAATAGCTGGTTATATCTTGCCCCATGATCCCTCCTGATCTGCATAACAACTGGATTATTCCTTGCTGAACGTATTACATCAGTCCATTTCTATTCCTATAAGGACTTGCATTTTTTCTGTTTCACTTTTTGCAGCTTCATCAGTTCCAACCCAGATCATCCATGTCATGTGGTCACATATTTTGTTTTATTGAGGTGAAACTCATATAACAAAATTAACTGCAATTTTAAAGTAAACAACTCAGTGACATTTAACACAGTCACAACAATGTTTTGCAACCACCACCTCTATCAAGTTCTGAAACATTTTCATCACTTCAGAAGGCAGCCCATTAAGCAGTTATTTCCCATCCTGCTTAGGGGATGAAGTTTAAATCCATGTGTATTGAGTGATTCTATGTGCTGAGCACCATCTACCTTACTACTTTTAGGTCACTCCATCCATATGCTAAGCCTATAAAGTTAGATTTTTTTCTCTGGCATTGCAGATGAGAAAACTGAGGTTCAAAGAGGTTAGGTGAGATATTCAGATGACCAGAATCCAAGTTTGCATAAAGACAAACCCCATGCCTTTCCACTAAACCATGCTGCCTCAAAATTATGAATATTTTTCTCAGTTATAAGTGGGAGCTAAGCAACGGGTATGCAAAGGCATACTGAGTGGTATAATGGACTTTGGAGACTCAGAAAGGAGAAGAGCAGGAGGGGAGTGAGGGATAAAAAACTACAAATTGGGTACAATGTACACTACTCACGTCATGGATGCATTAAAATGTCAGGCTTCACCACTGTACAATTTATCCAGGTAACCAAAAACCATGTGTACCCCAAAAGCTATTTAAATAAAAAGTATATATAAATTTATATTTATATAAATACGTTATAAATTTATATTTATATAAATACATTATAAATTTATATTTATATAAATACGTTATAAATTTATATTTATATAAATACATTATAAATTTATATTTATATAAATACGTTATAAATTTATATTTATATA